>NC_084731.1:99628572-99641072 GCF_033978785.1 Entelurus aequoreus
TATATATATATATATATATATATATATATATATATATATATATATATATATATATATATATATATATGTATATATGTATATATATATATATATATATATATATATATATATATATATATATATATATATATATATATATATATATATGTATATATGTGTATATATATATATATATATATATATATATATATATATATATATATATATATATATATATATATATATATACATATATATATATATATATATATATATATTACTATTAATTGCCCAGCCGGTGGATGGTGGAGGGTGTGTCAGTGGATGGTGGAGGGTGTGTCGGTGGAGGGTGTGTCAGTGGATGGTGGAGGGTGTGTCAGTGGATGGTGGAGGGTGTGTCGGTGGAGGGTGTGTCAGTGGATGGTGGAGGGTGTGTCAGTGGATGGTGGAGGGTGTGTCGGTGGAGGGTGTGTCAGTGGATGGTGGAGGGTGTGTCAGTGGATGGTGGAGGGTGTGTCGGTGGAGGGTGTGTCAGTGGATGGTGGAGGGTGTGTCAGTGGATGGTGGAGGGTGTGTCAGTGGATGGTGGAGGGTGTGTCGGTGGAGGGTGTGTCAGTGGATTGTGGAGGGTGTGTCAGTGGATGGTGGAGGGTGTGTCTGTGGATTGTGGAGGGTGTGTCGGTGGACGGTGTGTCAGTGGATTGTGGAGGGTGTGTCAGTGGATGGTGGAGGGTGTGTCAGTGGATGGTGGAGGGTGTGTCGGTGGAGGGTGTGTCAGTGGATTGTGGAGGGTGTGTCAGTGGATGGTGGAGGGTGTGTCAGTGGATTGTGGAGGGTGTGTCAGTGGATGGTGGAGGGTGTGTCAGTGGATGGTGGAGGGTGTGTCGGTGGAGGGTGTGTCAGTGGATTGTGGAGGGTTTGTCAGTGGATGGTGGAGGGTGTGTCAGTGGATTGTGGAGGGTGTGTCGGTGGAGGGTGTGTCAGTGGATTGTGGAGGGTGTGTCAGTGGATTGTGGAGGGTGTGTCGGTGGAGGGTGTGTCAGTGGATGGTGGAGGGTGTGTCAGTGGATTGTGGAGGGTGTGTCGGTGGAGGGTGTGTCAGTGGATTGTGGAGGGTGTGTCAGTGGATGGTGGAGGGTGAGTCAGTGGATTGTGGAGGGTGTGTCAGTGGATGGTGTAGGGTGTGTCAGTGGATGGTGGAGGGTGTGTCAGTGGATTGTGGAGGGTGTGTCAGTGGATGGTGAAGGGTGTGTCAGTGGATTGTGGAGGGTGTGTCAGTGGATGGTGGAGGGTGTGTCAGTGGATGGTGGAGGGTGTGTCAGTGGATTGTGGAGGGTGTGTCAGTGGATGGTGGAGGGTGAGTCAGTGGATTGTGGAGGGTGTGTCAGTGGATGGTGGAGGGTGTGTCAGTGGATGGTGGAGGGTGTGTCAGTGGATGGTGGAGGGTGTGTCGGTGGAGGGTGTGTCAGTGGATTGTGGAGGGTGTGTCAGTGGATGGTGGAGGGTGTGTCAGTGGATTGTGGAGGGTGTGTCGGTGGAGGGTGTGTCAGTGGATTGTGGAGGGTGTGTCAGTGGATGGTGGAGGGTGTGTCAGTGGATGGTGGAGGGTGTGTCAGTGGATGGTGGAGGGTGTGTCGGTGGAGGGTGTGTCAGTGGATTGTGGAGGGTGTGTCAGTGGATGGTGGAGGGTGTGTCAGTGGATTGTGGAGGGTGTGTCGGTGGAGGGTGTGTCAGTGGATTGTGGAGGGTGTGTCAGTGGATTGTGGAGGGTGTGTCGGTGGAGGGTGTGTCAGTGGATGGTGGAGGGTGTGTCAGTGGATTGTGGAGGGTGTGTCGGTGGAGGGTGTGTCAGTGGATTGTGGAGGGTGTGTCAGTGGATGGTGGAGGGTGAGTCAGTGGATTGTGGAGGGTGTGTCAGTGGATGGTGTAGGGTGTGTCAGTGGATGGTGGAGGGTGTGTCAGTGGATGGTGGAGGGTGTGTCAGTGGATTGTGGAGGGTGTGTCAGTGGATGGTGGAGGGTGTGTCAGTGGATGGTGGAGGGTGTGTCAGTGGATTGTGGAGGGTGTGTCAGTGGATGGTGGAGGGTGTGTCAGTGGATGGTGGAGGGTGTGTCAGTGGATGGTGGAGGGTGTGTCAGTGGATGGTGGAGGGTGTGTCAGTGGATGGTGGAGGGTGTGTCAGTGGATGGTGGAGGGTGTGTTAATCCATCGCCAGCCAGGTATTAAAAAAACAGACCTAAAAATGAGCGATCATCAACCTTCACCAAGACGTCACTTGATTGACATTGACAACACCCGAGGGTCTTGTGAGATGACGCAGGCTGCTGCCAGATCATTATTAAGACAAAATGACCGACAGGAAGGCCAGAAACACTTTTTATTTACCAGTGCCTCCATGGAAATGCCCCCCCTCCACCTCAAAGAACTACTCACCCCCAAATGCTCCACACCACACCTCCGCTCCGGACAGGCTAACCTCCTCCAACCTCCGAGGACAAAGCTACAAACAATGGGAGACCGGGCTTTCTGCTCCACCGCTCCCAGTCTGTGGAACGCTCTCCCTGACCACCTGAGGGCACCACAGACTGTGGATGCTTTCAAAAAAAGGCTTAAAAACCCTTCTTTTTAAGAAAGCCTTTTTTTTTTTTTTTTTTTAGATATTTGCATACTAGTTTTAGCTATTGGCTGTTCTAGTTTTTATTTGTATTTATTTTTTATTATCTTTTTATTTTTTATTTTATTTCTTTATACACTGTAGCACTTTGAGGTTGTTTACTCAATGTAAAGTGCTTTTTACAAATAAAATCTTTTATCATTGTTATTATTATTTATTTCAAAAGACTCTCGCGCCGTACCTGCCGTCAAAACTCTAAAGACCGACCGCACAGTTCCTGTCTTCACAATAAAAGTCCTGCTCCATCCTGCCTGCGCTAACAAAATATGAGTCTCAGAAAGCTAGCGCGCACAAGCTAGCAAGCTCGGGAGTTTGCCGCCAATGTATTTCTTGTAAAGTGCATAAAAAGGAGTATGGAAGCTGGACAAACTTTCATGTGATATTGGACAGAAAGGAGGACTTCATTGTAGAATGTGGAGGTTATCATCACTACTGTCTGATTCTAAGTGGAGGTTATCATCACTACTGTCTGATTCTAAGTGGAGGTTATCATCACTACTGTCTGATTCTAAGTGGAGGTTATCATCACTACTGTCTGATCCTAAGTGGAGGTTATCATCACTACTGTCTGATTCCTATCAATGCAAGTCATCACAATCATACCAACTTATATTCTTGTCTTCATGAAAGAAACATGCTTGTATTATCATGAAACACATTTAACTTGTTAACAAAAACCTCTCTTTCATAAATAAATCAATACAAATGATAAATATGAATGATCCCCTCGACTTGGTACATTGAAAAGTAGCTCACCTGGGCACCCTTCCATCCATCCATTTTCTACCGCTTGTCCAATTCGGGGTTGCGGGGGGTGCTGGAGCCCATCTCGGCTGCATTGGGGCGGAAGGCGGGGTACACCCTGAACAAGTCGCCACCTCATCACAGGGCCAACACAGACAGACAACATTCACACACTAGGGACCATTTAGTGTTGCCAATCAACCTATCCCCAGGTGCATGTCTTTGGAGGTGGGAGGGGCCTATCCCCAGGTGCATGTCTTTGGAGGTGGGAGGGGCCTATCCCCTGGTGCATGTCTTTGGAGGTGGGAGGGGCCTATCCCCAGGTGCATGTCTTTGGAGGTGGGAGGGGCCTATCCCCAGGTGCATGTCTTTGGAGGTGGGAGGGGCCTATCCCCAGGTGCATGTCTTTGGAGGTGGGAGGGGCCTATCCCCAGGTGCATGTCTTTGGAGGTGGGAGGAAGCCGGAGTAGAACCCACGCAGTCACGGGGAGAACATGCAAACTCCACACAGAAAGACCCCGAGCCCGGGATTGAACTCAGGACTACTCAGGACCTTCGTGTTGTGAGGCACATGCACTAACCCCTGTTCCACCGTGCTGCCCCACCTGGGCACCCCTGACGTAAAATACCCACAGGTGTAAATGTTGTCTGTATGTATAAAAGTCCTGAGTGTACCCCGTCTTTCCCTCAAAGTAGGTTATTATCTGAATGCTGTGTTTTGCAGGCTTTTTGAACCATTTGTGACATCACAGAGAGACGGACGGACCTCTGCGGGCATTTTTAGTCTGTACTTAAAGCCAGGCCCTCCTCTCTGCTCTACTCACTGGCGCCCATGCCGTCACGTTTCATGCTCACATGTCTATGAAATAAATACGTCCGCCACATTTTACATGGGAGCGTTTTGTCAAGATGGACCAGGAAGCAGGAGTTGGATTAGCCGCTAACCTGCAAGGAAGACGACAGTCGCCATGGCGAGACTACCACCTTGTTGGAGGAATCACAGGAGGAGGTCGGCTGAAATATTATTTTCATCTAATGGTGGGAAGCGCACAATAACTCCGACGTGATAAATGCTGACTTTTTTTAAGCGGATCTGTATCGATCCCAGAGTGGGCCAATCTAGAAGACGTTTATTTTCCACCATAACTGAATAGGTTATGTCATGATCTGTGGTCCGGATCATGTTTTTGTTATTTTCTCTTAGCTTTGGACTCTTTTAGTTCCTGTTTGTGACATCTCTGAGTTTGGTTTGGTTACCATGGTTACTTATTATTTCTACCTGGCTCTGATTAGTGTTCGCCCGCTCACCTGCTTCGCGAGCACTAATTAGAGAATTTATTTAAGCCTGACTTTGCCAGTCAGTCGGCCTGGCGTCATTGTTCGATTCATGTCCACGTAAGTCCTGTTTATTTCATGCCACAGTTTCGTGATTGTTCCAAGCCATAGTTTATGCTGTTTGTTTCATGCCACAGTTTCGTGTTTGTTCCAAGCCATAGTTTATGCTGTTTGTTTCATGCCACAGTTTCATGTTTGTTCCACGCCATAGTTTATGCTGTTTGTTTCATGCCACAGTTTCGTGTTTGTTCCAACCCATAGTTTATGCTGTTTGTTTCATGCCACAGTTTCATATTTGTTCCAAGCCATAGTTTATGCTTTTTGTTTCATGCCACAGTTTTGTGTTTGTTCCACGCCATAGTTTATGCTGTTTGTTTCATGCCACAGTTTCGTGTTTGTTCCAAGCCATAGTTTATGCTGTTTGTTTCATGCCACAGTTTCGTGTTTGTTCCAAGCCATAGTTTATGCTGTTTGTTTCATGCCACAGCTTCGTGTTTGTTCCAACCCATAGTTTATGCTGTTTGTTTCATGCCACAGTTTCATATTTGTTCCAAGCCATAGTTTATGCTTTTTGTTTCATGCCACAGTTTTGTGTTTGTTCCACACCATAGTTTATGCTGTTTGTTTCATGCCACAGTTTCGTGTTTGTTCCAAGCCATAGTTTATGCTGTTTGTTTCATGCCACAGTTTCGTGTTTGTTCCAAGCCATAGTTTATGCTGTTTGTTTCATGCCACAGTTTCATGTTTGTTCCAAGCCATAGTTTATGCTGTTTGTTTCATGCCACAGTTTCATATTTGTTCCAAGCCATAGTATATGCTTTTTGTTTCATGCCACAGTTTTGTGTTTGTTCCACGCCATAGTTTATGCTGTTTGTTTCATGCATGCCACAGTTTCGTGTTTGTTCCACACCATAGTTTGTGCTGTTTGTTTCATGCCACAGTTTCGTGTTTGTTCCAAGCCATAGTTTATGCTGTTTGTTTCAAGCCACAGTTTCGTGTTTGTTCCAAGCCATAGTTTATGCTGTTTGTTTCATGCCACAGTTTCATGTTTGTTCCACGCCATAGTTTATGCTGTTTGTTTCATGCCACAGTTTCATTTTTGTTCCACGCCATAGTTTATGCTGTTTGTTTCATGCCACAGTTTCGTGTTTGTTCCACGCCATAGTTTATGCTGTTTGTTTCATGCCACAGTTTCATGTTTGTTCCACGCCATAGTTTATGCTGTTTGTTTCATGCCACAGTTTCGTGTTTGTTCCACGCCATAGTTTATGCTGTTTGTTTCATGCCACAGTTTCAAGGTGCTTTTGTTGACCAGAGAGGAGATTCTATAGAGAAATCTCGTTCGTTGGTTGACCTTTCTGAAGACCTTGGTTGCCATTTTATCACAGGAAAGATTAGCCTCTAGAATGGAACCTAGGTAGGTGACCTCATCTTTCCTGGTGATAACAATGTCACCCACTTTTATAGTGAAGTCACTGACTTTCTTAAGGTTAAACTTCATAGCTTACCAAAGTCCTACTAAAACATTTTGATGGATTTTTGAGCGCAGTGTGTAATGTTCTATGTTGTCAATGGAACATATAACATGTTGGTGTTGTTTACTTGAGTCATATTGCAGCCTACACGTATCTCTTATGTGTGACTGCCATCATATTGCAGTCTACACGTATCTCTTATGTGTGACTGCCATCATATTGCAGCATACACGTATCTCTTATGTGTGACTGCCATCATATTGCAGTCTACACGTATCTCTTATGTGTGACTGCCATCATACTGCAGTCTTCACGTATCTCTTATGTGTGACTGCCATCATATTGCAGCCTACACGTATCTCTTATGTGTGACTGCCATCATATTGCAGCATACACGTATCTCTTATGTGTGACTGCCATCATATTGCAGTCTTCACGTATCTCTTATGTGTGACTGCCATCATATTGCAGTCTACTTGTATCTCTAATGTGTGACTGCCATCATATTGCAGTCTACACGTATCTCTTATGTGTGACTGCCATCATATTGCAGCCTACACGTATCTCTTATGTGTGACTGCCATCATATTGCAGCATACACGTATCTCTTATGTGTGACTGCCATCATATTGCAGTCTACACGTATCTCTTATGTGTGACTGCCATCATATTGCAGTCTACACGTATCTCTTATGTGTGACTGCCATCATATTGCAGTCTACACATATCTCTTATGTGTGACAGCCATTATATTGCAGCCTACATGTATCTCTTATGTGTGACTGCCATCATATTGCAGTCTACACATATCTCTTATGTGTGACTGCCATCATATTGCAGCCTACACGTCTCTTATGTGTGACTGCCATCATATTGCAGTCTACATGTATCTCTTATGTGTGACTGCCATCATATTGCAGTCTACACGTATCTCTTATGTGTGACTGCCATCATATTGCAGCCTACACGTCTCTTATGTGTGACTGCCATCATATTGCAGTCTACATGTATCTCTTATGTGTGACTGCCATCATATTGCAGTCTACATGTATCTCTTATGTGTGACTGCCATCATATTGCAGCCTACACATATCTCTTATGTGTGACTGCCATCATATTGCAGTGTACATGTATCTCTTATGTGTGACTGCCATCATATTGCAGTCTACACGTATCTCTTATGTGTGACTGCCATCATATTGCAGTCTACATGTATCTCTTATGTGTGACTGCCATCATATTGCAGTCTACACATATATCTTATGTGTGACTGCCATCATATTGCAGCCTACCTGTATCTCTTATGTGTGACTGCCATCTACTGGTCACACTTATCATTACACCATGTACCAAATAAAATAGCTTCGAGGTTGGTAAGCACAACCAAAATGATTCTGCACATTAGGCACACCGGGTTGTGAGGCACACTGTCGAGTTTTGAGAAAATTAAAGGATTTTAAGTGCTCTTATAGTCTGGAAAATACGGTAGTCAAATGGGTAAACAAATGTTTTCATTAAATTGAAACGGAGTTTAGTTTTTGAATGATTTCTGCTGCTGGTGTGCCTCCGGATTTTCTCAACACAAAAAATGTGGCTTGGCTCAACAAAGTTAGTTAAACACTGCTCTAGAATGAGCACATGACAAAATGGACGCATGAATATGAAATATGCTTTGAAGGGAATAAACAAATGAAATCTGACTGAGGGGTTTTTAAATATTACTTCCACACAGCAGCTGTTTTCCTCTCTTTTCTTCCCAGATGTGCAACATTGAGTTTTCCCGGCATGCATCGGTGCTGCGGCGGGACCACGGGGAGCTGTCCGCGGTGCTGAAGCTGCCGACGAGAAGATGTTGTTGTTGATTATTTAAATAGGAGGATGAAAGGCGGCCATATTTCATGTTATTAGTTAATGTTATTATTAAAAAGGAGGATGAAAGTTGGCCATATTTCATGTTGTTAGTTAATGTTATTATTAAAAAGGAGGATGAAAGGCGGCCATATTTCATGTTATTAGTTAATGTTATTATTAAAAAGGAGGATGAAAGTTGGCCATATTTCATGTTATTAGTTAATGTTATTATTAAAAAGGAGGATGAAAGGCGGCCATATTTCATGTTATTAGTTAATGTTATTATTAAATAGGAAGATGAAAGTTGGCCATATTTCATGTTGTTAGTTAATGTTATTATTAAAAAGGAGGATGAAAGGCGGCCATATTTCATGTTATTAGTTAATGTTATTATTAAAAAGGAGGATGAAAGTTGGCCATATTTCATGTTATTAGTTAATGTTATTATTAAAAAGGAGGATGAAAGGCGGCCATATTTCATGTTATTAGTTAATGTTATTATTAAAAAGGAGGATGAAAGGCGGCCATATTTCATGTTATTAGTTAATGTTACTATTAAAAAGGAGGATGAAAGGCGGCCATATTTCATGTTATTAGTTAATGTTACTATTAAAAAGGAGGATGAAAGGCGGCCATATTTCATGTTATTAGTTAATGTTATTATTAAATAGGAAGATGAAAGGCATATTTCATGTTATTAGTTAATGTTATTATTAAATAGGAGGATGAAAGGCGGCCATATTTCATGTTATTAGTTAATGTTATTATTAAATAGGAAGATGAAAGGCATATTTCATGTTATTAGTTAATGTTATTATTAAAAAGGAGGATGAAAGGCGGCCATATTTCATGTTGTGGAGAAGGATTTCTATTTTATGACTTGACGTGTCTTCAGAGTTCCCGCCCACGCGCTCCCTCAAGGGACTGACGGCTTTTTATTGACGTCATAGCAACCGTGATTTGACATGTGACACCCCCCCCCCTTCTCCCCCCTCCTCCCACCAGTCGTGACCGCACCACCATCACTAAAGTGCTGCGAGGATTTTCTTCCTGAGATTCTTCGTCGTCTGCGTGACTTTCCTCCGCGATGGACGTGCGTCGTGTTCCCGCGGCGATGTGCTGCCTGATCGCGGTCTTCTTCTGGTGCTGCGCGGGCTCCTCGCCTTACGTGGATCGTCAGTACCTCAACGAGTGGGCCGTGGAGATCCGGGTGGGCAGGAAGCTGCTGCCGGCATCGCCCGGGACTTGGACTACCAGCTGGTCCGACAGGTACCACTTGCTCTTTATTCTGTTTGCTGGTCCGACAGGTACCACTTGCTCGTTGCTCCCATTCTGTTTGCTCCAATTATCAACAAATCTGCCAATTTACGGCATCTCCTAGATTTGATGTCCATTACTACTCAGTGTTGTCTTGTCCACTACTTCCTGGCCTTTGCAAACACACCAACATGTCACACATGTGTGGGACATCTACACCAGGGGTCACCAACACGGTGCCCGCGGGCACCAGGTAGCCCGTAAGGACCAGATGAGTAGCCCGCTGGCCTGTTCTAAAAATAGCTCAAATAGCAGCACTTACCAGTGAGCTGCCTCTATTTTTAAAATTGTATTTATTTACTAGCAAGCTGGTCTCGCTTTGCCCAACATTTTTCATTGTAAGAGAGACAAAACTCAAATAGAATTTGAAAATCCAAGAAAATATTTTAAAGACTTGGTCTTCACTTGTGTAAATAAATTCATTAATTTTTTTACTTTGCTTCTTATAACTTTCAGAAAGACAATTTTAGAGAAAAAATATAACCTTAAAAATTATTTTAGGATTTTTAAACACATATACCTTTTTTACCTTTTAAATTCCTTCCTCTTCTTTCCTGACAATTTAAATCAATGTTCAAGTAAAATTTTTATTTTTTATTGTAAAGAATAATATATACATTTTAATTTAATTCTTCATTTTAGCTTCTGTTTTTTCGACGAAGAATATTTGTGAAATATTTCTTCAAAAGTATTATGATTAAAATTTTAAAAAAAAATTCTGGCAAATCTAGAAGTGAAGTGAATTATATTTATATAGCGCTTTTCTCTAGTGATTAAAGCGCTTTACATAGTGAAACCCAATATCTAAGTTACATTTAAAGCAGTGTGGGTGGCACTGGGAGCAGGTGGGTAAAGTGTCTTGCCCAAGGACACAACGGCAGTGACTAGGATGGCGGAAGCGGGGATCGAACCTGGAACCCTCAAGTTGCTGGCACGGCCACTCTACCAACCGAGCTATACCGGTTGGTAGAGAAAATCTGTAGAATCAAATTTAAATCTTATTTCAAAGTCTTTTGAATTTATTTTAAAATGTTTGTTCTGGAAATAATGATTTGTCTTTGTTAGAAATATAGCTCGGTCCAATTTGTTATATATTCTAACAAAGTGTAGATTGGATTTTAACCTATTTAAAACATGTCATCAAAATTCTAAAATTAATCTTAATCAGGAAAAATTACTAATGATGTTCCATAAATTCTTTTTTTAAGTTTTTCTCTTCTTTTTTTCGGTTGAATTTTGAATTTTAAAGAGTTAAATTAAAGATAAACTATGTTTCAAAATTTAATTGTCATTTTTTTCGTGTTTTCTCCTCTTTTAAACCGTTCAATTAAGTGTAAATATCATTAATTATTAATAATAACATTGAGTTAAAGGTAAATTGAGCAAATTGGCTATTTCTGGCAATTTATTGAAGTGTGTATCAAACTGGTAGCCCTTCGCATTAATCACTACCCAAGAAGTAGCTCTTGCTTTCAAAAAGGTTGCTGACCCCTGCTTTACAGTATGGCTTCCCAATGTTCTGCACATCTGTTGGGATTTATAGCTAGGTTCTTGTAATTCCACCTAAATGCTGATTGTTGTTGTTATGTATGTTGGCCTGTATGCTTTATGATCATGTTTGCTCACCCGCAACATTCACCGAGATCAAACACCACACTTGTTATACGAGACATTGATACGACGTTGATTAGACGTACGTGTCCTTTAAAACTGACTCCTAAACAACGCTGCTAAATAATTGTATTTGTAAATTGAGACAATGTTGATGGTGTCTAATGTTGGATCAACGTTGTGGGTTGGAAAATGACTACATTTCAACGGTCAAATCAATGTTAGAACCTGACATTGAACAAACATTGTCAATAAACATGTTGTTTCAATGTTGTATTTGTGTTGTAGAATATTGGTTGGGAAATGACCAAATTTCAATGTCAAATCAACGTCACAACCCAACATTGATTGAACGTCGTCAAAAAGCATGTTGTTTCAACGTTGTTTTAAATATTGGTTAGGAAATGACCAAATTTCAACGGTCAAATCAACGTCACAACCCATCCATCCATCCATTTTCTACCGCTTATTCCCTTCGGGGTCACGGGAACCCAACATTGATTAAACGTAGTCAAAAAGCATGTTGTTTCAACGTTGTTTTAAATATTGGTTGGGAAATGACCAAATTTCAATGTCAAATCAACGTCACAACCCAACATTGATTAAACGTCGTCAAAAAGCATGTTGTTTCAACGTTGTTTTAAATATTGGTTAGGAAATGACCAAATTTCAACGGTCAAATCAACGTCACAACCCATCCATCCATCCATTTTCTACCGCTTATTCCCTTCGGGGTCACGGGAACCCAACATTGATTAAACGTAGTCAAAAAGCATGTTGTTTCAACGTTGTATTTGTGTTGTAGAATATTGTTTGGGAAATGACCAAATTTCAATGGTCAAATCAACGTCTGCGCCCAACATTGATTAAACATCAAAGAGCATGTTGTTTCAACGTTGTATTTGTGTTGAAGAATATTGGTTAGGAAATGACCAAAATTCAACGGTCAAATTAACATCACAACCCAACATTGATTAAACGTCGTCAAAAAGCATGTTGTTTCAACGTATTTGTGTTGAAGAATATTGGTTGGGAAATGACCAAAATTGAATGTTAAATCAACGTCACAACCTGACATTGAATAAACGTTGTCAATAAGCATGTTGTTTCAACGTTGTATTTGTGTTTTAAAATATTGGTTGGGAAATGTCCAAATTTCAACGGTCAAATCAACGTCTAAACGTAGTCAAAAAGCATGTTGTTTCAACGTTGTATTTGTGTTGTAGAATATTGGTTGGGAAATGACCAAATTTCAACGGTCAAATCAACATCTGAACCCAACATTGATTAAACGTCATCAAAAAGCATGTTGTTTCAACGTTGTATTTGTGTTGTAAAATATTGTTTCGAAAATGACCAAATTGCAACGGTCAAATCAACGTCACAACCTGACATTGAACAAACGTTGTCAATAAGCATGTTGTTTCAACGTTGTATTTGTGTTGTAGAATATTGGTTGGGAAATGACCAAAATTTCAATGTTAAATCAACGTCAGAACTTGACATTGAATAAA
>NC_084731.1:99646072-99713572 GCF_033978785.1 Entelurus aequoreus
TGTGGAACCAGCAGTGGTATCTGGTGAGTCACTGGAGGGATGGCTACCTTTCACTTTGGAGTGGGCACGGTACTCACTGGTACCCGGTGTTGGTACTGTTAATAAATGTTCATTGTTGGGAGGAAAAAACTAACATTTTTTAAAATTATCTTGTTTTCTTACACTTCTGTGGCTCATTTGCAAGTACTGCACTGTACATTTATTCAAAGTACTTTTAGTACTGCACTGTACATTTATTCAAAGTACTTTTAGTACTGACCTGTACATTTATTCAAAGTACTTTTAGTACTGACCTGTACATTTATTCAAAGTACTTTTAGTACTGCACTGTACATTTATTCAAAGTACTTTTAGTACTGCACTGTACATTTATTCAAAGTACTTTTACTACTGCACTGTACATTTATTCAAAGTACTTTTAGTACTGCACTGTACATTTATTCAAAGTACTTTTAGTACTGCACTGTACATTTATTCAAAGTACTTTTAGTACTGCACTGTACATTTACTCAAAGTACTTTTAGTACTGCACTGTACATTTATTCAAAGTACTTTTAGTACTGACCTGTACATTTATTCAAAGTACTTTTAGTACTGACCTGTACATTTATTCAAAGTACTTTTAGTACTGACCTGTACATTTATTCAAAGTACTTTTAGTACTGCACTGTACATTTATTCAAAGTACTTTTAGTACTGCACTGTACATTTATTCAAAGTACTTTTAGTACTGACCTGTACATTTATTCAAAGTACTTTTAGTACTGCACTGTACATTTATTCAAAGTACTTTTAGTACTGCACTGTACATTTATTCAAAGTACTTTTAGTACTGCACTGTACATTTATTCAAAGTACTTTTAGTACTGCACTGTACATTTACTCAAAGTACTTTTAGTACTGACCTGTACATTTATTCAAAGTACTTTTAGTACTGACCTGTACATTTATTCAAAGTACTTTTAGTACTGACCTGTACATTTATTCAAAGTACTTTTAGTACTGACCTGTACATTTATTCAAAGTACTTTTAGTACTGCACTGTACATTTATTCAAAGTACTTTTAGTACTGCACTGTACATTTATTCAAAGTACTTTTACTACTGCACTGTACATTTATTCAAAGTACTTTTAGTACTGCACTGTACATTTATTCAAAGTACTTTTAGTACTGCACTGTACATTTATTCAAAGTACTTTTAGTACTGCACTGTACATTTATTCAAAGTACTTTTAGTACTGCACTGTACATTTATTCAAAGTACTTTTACTACTGCACTGTACATTTATTCAAAGTACTTTTAGTACTGCACTGTACATTTATTCAAAGTACTTTTAGTACTGCACTGTACATTTATTCAAAGTACTTTTAGTACTGCACTGTACATTTATTCAAAGTACATTTAGTACTGACCTGTACATTTATTCAAAGTACTTTTAGTACTGACCTGTACATTTATTCAAAGTACTTTTAGTACTGCACTGTACATTTATTCAAAGTACTTGTAGTGTACTTTGCATGCAGTTGCAATTCCCAGATGTTGAAAGTGTCTTCACCTTTTGGACCTCGGCGCCCCACTTTTCCACTACAGAGGGGCCCGGGGCCCCACTCAAATATTAACACTGAATTATTCATCTCACGTTCAATTTGAATCATATTCAATATTTACATCCAACCCTGCTCGGTGGTCTAGTGGTTAGAGCAGACCTGGGCATTCTGCGGCCCGCGGGCCGCATCCGGCCCTTTGTGCGTCCCTGTCCGGCCCGCGTGAGGCCAATTATACATTACAAAATAAATGTTTAAAAGTATCTATGTCGAGTGTGCAATACAACGGTGCTGCTTTTGTTTTGAAAATCGTTATTTGTATTACTTCCGTGTGGACGTATGCGTGTGTGTGATTGTGAGTGAATGTGAACAGCTGCAATCATTAATTACAAAATAAAGTTGAAAAAACATCTATGTCGTGCGCGCAATACAACTGTGCTGCTTTTATTTTGAAAAGTATTATTTATGGGCGTGTGTCCGTGTGTAACTTGCGAGTGAAGGTGCACATGCAGCGACAAGTGATGCACGGTTTACACCCGAGACGCTAAAAAGAGAAAAGTTGATGAAGAATGGCGTGTTTTCAACAAGACATGGACTGCCAAGCAACGTTCCCTCTAAGGTGCGCGCCTGCGCAATTTCGCACTGCTCAAGCGTCTGCTGCGCGCAGCAAATATATGCCGCGCACCAAATCAAATCCCATCTGAATTCTAAACAAAATAAACATATTTATTCTATGTAATTTTGCAATGCAACTTTGAGTGACAGTGACAACAAGCGGCCCTAACGGTGTTCGTCAACACCGTTCAATTGAACACCGTTCAATTATTGTAACGTCTATCGAGATGCTTCGAGGACAGGAATTATATCCATCACTTTATTGAGCAAAACTGTTTATATTCGGCCATAACCACACCAAAAACATGAGTAAAACACTTCTATCTGGAAAAACTAGTCATTTTCTGCCGTACAAACCAGGCCAAAAGCAACTTGTCATCTGTCACCAACACGCATAGCACTAAACCACTGGTGCGTTTATGGCCACACAAAAAGTCGGACAACTCAAACACCACACAAAGTTACACTATGACTCCTCAGTCATACGTGTGCTTATTTTACTGTCATCTATTATTAATGTTAATTTATTTATATTAGTCATGGAATGCTGTTACACACACTATGTTGAAGTATTACTATTATTATTAATTATTATTATTATTATTATTATTTATCTTACGGTATATATAAAAAATAATATTGAGCAAAATTTAATTGAAATATTGTCGATGTGGCCCTCCAGCAGTGCTCGGGTTGCTCATGCGGCCCCCGGTAAAAATTAATTGCCCACCCCTGGGTTAGAGTGTCTGCCCTGAGATGGGTAGGTTGTGAGTTCAAACCCCGGCCGAGTCATACCAAAGACTATAAAAATGGGAGCCGTTACCTCCCTGCTTGGCACTCAGCATCAAGGCTTGGAATTGGGGGTTAAATCACTAAAAATGATTCCCGGGCGTGGCCACCGCTGCTGCTCACTGCTCCCCTCACCTCCCAGGGGGTGATCAAGGGTGATGGGTCAAATGCAGAGGACACATTTCACCACACCTAGTGTGTGTGTGTGTGACTATCATTGGGACTTTAACTTAACTTTAACTTTAACTTATCAACCTTGTCAAATTACAGTTTGTATATGAAACCATGTGTTAAGCACAAAGATGATTATTTGTTTTACACACAAACCTTAGGCTTAGGTCAGGCTGATTATAAGTACTAACCAAATTTTCTGCATATATTTATTCATATTTATATATATATATATATATATATATATATATATATATATATATATATATATATATATATATATATATATATATATATATATAGTATTCATATATATATATATATATATATATATATATATATATATATATATATATATATATATACATATATATATATATATATATATATATATATATATATATATATATATATATATACATATATATATATATATATATATATATATATATATATTTTGTATTCATATATATATATATATATAAATATATATATTATGCTGCCCTTTTTTGCTTCAGCTGTTACATATACTGTAATAGTGTACATGGTAATTGGTATTTCTTATATATTATATACCGCATATAAAATATATAAATATTACATATGTGTTATATTTTATATTGCTACTATGGTACATTTTTAGTCTACTTTATACTTTTTGTTTTCGCCCTCTTTTTGTGCCTCTTGTGTGCATTATCCTTTCCATCCTTATCCTTTCCATCCTTTGTAACTGAGCTACTGTGTGGAACACTTTCCCTTGTGGATCAATAAAGTGTGTCCAAGTCTACGTCCAATAAGAAAGAACTCATAAATAACCCAAAGAAAATGGACATGCAAAACGCTGCGCTAAAATAAATAAAGTAAAATAATAATGAATAGGTTTCTTAATCAAATTAAAGTGCAAAAGGAAATACAGCTTGGCCACTTTAGTCATAATTTTGTCACTTAAGAAACTTCTCGATGACTCCAAACTTTGTTTGTTTTTTAGATGGACACTACTGCCACAAGTGGTAGAAAAGTGTATTACAACTGAGTGCCTGTGCCTATAAAAGTAGCCAATCCGGTAAAACAATCTTAACTGACACCCGTTGTTATTTTGGTAAAGACTGCGTTGAGAGTTGAATCTCCGTGACTGCTTGCTGCTTCTTTCTTCTGAGCTCAGCAGCGCCACCTTTCAGCCCACTTCCCTTCTCCGTGTGCTAACAATGGCACTAAAGTGACACACACAACACAATAATAGAACAGTGAAGCCATTTACTTGATTGTTGACCCAGGCGGTGTTGGATGAGGGTCGTGGAGAGATAATCCAACAGGATGCTTTCAATCCCAATTTATCCAGAATGGGATTGTCTTTTTAGTCCACTGAGGTTCTAGTCTAGTTCACTCCCTTTTCTAGTTCACAGAAAAGGTCGTAAACAATTCACAGAAAAGGTCAGTTCAAAAAGAGTTCGTAAAATAGTTCAAAAAGAGGTCGTCCGGAAATTGGGCAGATCCCGTCTTCTCTCCGCTTTGAAGTCCTTGGGTTAGAACAGTGGTCGGCAACCCAAAATATTGAAAGAGCCATATTGGACCAAAAATACAAAAACAAATCTGTCTGGAGCCGCAAAAAATTAAAAGCCATATTACATGTGTCATGAGATATAAATATAATTAAGAGGACTTAAAGGAAACTAAATGAGCTCAAATATAGCTACAAATGAGGCATAATGATGCAATATGTACATATAGCTAGCCTAAATAGCATGTTAGCATCGATTAGCTTGCAGTCATGCAGTGACCAAATATGTCTGATTAGCACTCCACACAAGTCAATAACATCAACAAAACTCACCTTTGTACACTCATGCACAAAATTAAAAGTGTGGTGGACAAAATGAGACAGAAAAAGGAGTGGCATAAAACACGTCCTAGAAAGTCGGAGAAAGTTCTACATGTAAACAAACTATACGGTGAGTTCAAGGACCGCCAAAATTAGTAGGACAAAACGGCGCTCGCCAAATACTCGAATCAGTGAAGCATGTTTAATATAAACTGTGTGATTTATAACAATTAGGGAGGTTTGTGTCATGTTTGTCCTCCTACAGAAACCATACTAAAACAAAAAAATAGATTTTTTCCCCCTCATCTTTTTCCATTCTTCATACATTTTTGAAAAATCTCCAGAGAGCCACTAGGGCGGCGCTAAAGAGCCGCATGCGGCTCTAGAGCCGCGGGTTGCCGACCCCCGGGTTAGAACAATATCTTTCTGTTGATTACCATACGTGAAGGAACACCTTCATCTTGCTTTGCTCTTTACACGGTGGAGTTTTACGAGCCTCCTTCTTGGTAGGTTTCAAAGACAGCTTCTGTCTTCTCACCGGGCCCTCAAATGTAACACAAACTTTTTGTGATCATTTAGAAACAATTATTCTAACTGTTAATACAGTTCTTCCCCTCCATTGATCTGCTTTCTTTCGTGTTTCAAATTATCATTACGTATATGTATTGTTGCATTTGAAACTATATATAATAGAGGTATTATTATTATTATTATTCATTATCAATAGTAATATTTCTATTAGTATTTTTATTGATCCATTTGTAGTGTAATAATGCTCATTGTCATTTCTGTTATTAATATTTATTTCACTAACTGCTTCTTTGATATCACTTTTACTATCATATTTGTACTTATCCTATTTGTTGATGCTGTTCTGTTGTTGTTGTTGTTGTTGTTGTCTCTCTGTCTTGTCCCCACAATGTCCCCCTCTGTCTTCCTTTTCTTGTCTTTCTATCCCCTCCTCCTCCACCAAATAATAATATAAATACATTTAATGAAGTCAAGCAACAAGAGAAGTATCCTCTTGTGTAAAGTAAATGTGTAGAGCAGATATGGATCATCTACATCCACTACATGATTTGCCTGAGTGGCTGGACAGGACAAAAAAATGAATAAAAAAATAGAATCGGAATAAATAAAAAATGGTGATTTGGTTCTGAATCTATTTTTGAGCACCGCTGTGTGTTTTTGTGAAGAATGGAGCGTCCACTTATCTCAGACACCTGCAGTCACCACACATGAGTCATGCAGACAAACAAATTGAGCAATTATTTCTGCCAACAAAAGGATGACGACGACATGGCCGTGACTCACTACTGAAGGATGGAAAGTCTTTGCGGAGTTGTTACCTCGTTTGTGACGTGGATGAGGGGCACGGCGGCTGAAAGCGAGGACGATGACGTTGGTGGATGTTTGCTTACATCCCGGAGAGGGAGGGGCTAGGTGTGTGTGATGGTGAACTGCAGCAGAGGGGAGGCTTGAACCGGATGACTCTTTATCCCGGCATGAGTGGCTGGCTGGAAATTAATAACGGCGGTGACTCATCGCCTGCATGGCGCGTGTGTGTGTGTGTGTGTGTGTGTGTGTGTGTGTGTGTGTGTGTGTGTGTGTGTGTGTGTGTGTGTGTGTGTGTGTGTGTGTGTGTGTGTGTGTGTGTGTGTGTGTGTGTGTGTGTGCACTTGTCTCACCGTCCTTGTGTGGACATACACTTGATAAACCACCTTTCTGTGAGGATCTTTTGACTTGTGAGGACATTTGCCTGGTCCTCACAACTACAGAAGTCAAATATTTTTTTTAATTTGTGTGTTTTGCATTCTGAAGTGAGGTTGCAACTAGGGATGTCCGATAAATGTTTTAAAATTTAATTATTGGTATCGTTTTTTTTTATTATTGGTATCGTTTTTTTTTTGTGTTTTTTTTTTAAATTAAATCAACATAAAAAACACAAGATACACTTACGATTAGTGCACCAACCCAAAAAAATATTATCGGTATCATTTTTTTATTTTTTTTTTAAATTAAATCAACATAAAAAACACAAGATACACTTACGATTAGTGCACCAACCTAAAAAAAATATTATCGGTATCGTTTTTTTTTTTGTTTGTTTTTTTTTAAATTAAATCAACATAAAAAACACAAGATACACTTACGATTAGTGCACCAACCCAAAAAAAATATTATCGGTATCGTTTTTTTTTATTTTATTTTTTAAAAAAAATTAAATCAACATAAAAAACACAAGATACGCTTACAATTAGTGCACCAACCCAAAAAAAATATTATCGGTATCGGTTTTTTTTAAATATTTTTTAAATTTTTTTTATTAAATCAACATAAAAAACACAAGATACACTTACGATTAGTGCCCCAACCCAAAAAAAATATTATCGGTATAATTTTTTTTTATTATTATTTTTTTTTAAAATTAAATCAACATAAAAAACACAAGATACACTTACGATTAGTGCACCAACCCAAAAAAAATATTATCGGTATCATTTTTTTTTTTTTTTTTTTTTTTTTTAAATTAAATCAACATAAAAAACACAAGATACACTTACGATTAGTGCACCAACCCAAAAAAAATATTATCGGTATCGTTTTTTTTTATTATTATTTTTTTTAAAAATTAAATCAACATAAAAAACACAAGATACACTTACGATTAGTGCACCAACCCAAAAAAAATATTATCGGTATCGTTTTTTTTTTTTTTTTTAAATTTTTAAATCAACATAAAAAACACAAGATACACTTACAATTAGTGCTCCAACCCAAAAAAAACTCCCTCCCCCATTTACACTCATTCACACAAAAGGGTTGTTTCTTTCTGTTATTAATATCCTGGTTCCTACATTATATATCAATATATATCAATACAGTCTGCAAGGGATACAGTCCGTAAGCACACATTATTGTGCGTGCTGCTGGTCCACTAATAGTACTAACCTTTAACAGTTAATGTTACTCATTTTCATTCATTACTAGTTTCTATGTAACTGTTTTTATATTGTTTTACTTTCTTTTTTATTCAAGAAAATGTTTTTAATTTATTTATCTTATTTTATTAATTTTTTAAAAAAGTAACTTATCTTCACCATACCTGGTTGTCCAAATTAGGCATAATAATGTGTTAATTCCACGACTGCATATATCGGTTGATATCGGTATCGGTAATTAAAGAGTTGGACAATATCGGAATATCGGATATCGGCGAAAAGCCATTATCGGACATCCCTAGTTGCAACTCTCTACTCCCATCTAGGGCTAGATATATATTTTTTCATCATTCTAGCTATAGTGGAAAGGGGGGCCCTCACAACCTACTAACTAAACGTGGGTCCACACAAAGTAGGCAAGACATGTATGTGTGTGTGTGTGTGTGTGTGTGTGTGTGTGTGTGTGTGTGTGTGTGTGTGTGTGTGTGTGTGTATGTGTGTGTGTGTGTGTGTGTGTGTGTGTGCGTGCGTCTACCCTTCTCGAGACATCAACAAGGAAAAGTATCTTCCATATGAGGAGGTGTGAACAAGGGATGCCATAAATCATGGTCCCAATATGGAAAACCATTGCATCTAGTAGAGAGCCAAAGACTAGAGTCCGTGAACATTGCTCCAAAGTCAGGATTTTTTTGTTGATTTAATGTGCATACAAAAGTAAACATTGACAGGTACAAATCTAGTGAGTCTTATTCTGCGTTAATAAAAGACACTTCACCATGCTGTCCTTTCACTATTTATTGGTAACCTGTGTTGGAAACACAAAACACACACACACAGGGTTAGGGCTAACCCTAACCCTAACCCTAACCCTAACCCTAACTCAGTCAAGTCTACCTGGTTGCGCCCCCCCTGCCGCCTTATGGTTAATGGAGTAGGGAGTCCCAAGTACGCTCCCTCATCCCCATTGATGGTTTCCTTGGGCCGCTTCCTTAGTTCGATCGCCTCCTTAATCCTTCGTTTGAATTTGTCACTTTCTGTGCCGATGATTTTGCCGTTGTCCCGGTCCATGGTGTGGTTATTCATTTTGCAATGATCTGGGGCTGTACTTATCAAGCTTCTTAGAGTGCCATTTTACACTTAAGTCCTGAGAGTTTGCGAAATTTAGTCCTACTTTCAAACTTAAGAATAAAAGCTTTTTATCAACGTTCTTAAGTCTAAGAATCACTCCTACTCTCCACGATATTTAAGAGACCTTCAGAGGTGTCTTAAGTGGTTAGGAGTTGCCAGCAGGGGATGGCACTGAGGCGAGAGAGACGTGCGCCAACGTTCAGGGAACGGAACAAAGTTGGGTTTTTTTTGATGACGAGCAGCTGATCAAACGGTATCGTTTAGACAGAGCGGATATTATTTTTGTCACAGATTTAATACTTTTCGATTCCTTGTTGATTTCTGCATGTGTCTGCAGTGGGCTAGTATATATAGAGCCACCCACACCACTTTCAAATTAGTTGCCTAATTAATGAATTGGAAAGAAAATGTTATGACAGTAGCGTATGTGTGTGGCCGTGAGGTGAGTGACGTCAGTGAGTGTGTGGGCGAGAGAAGAGAGGGAGCGGTAGCGTGAGTGCCGGCGGGGACTAGTTTGTTTTGTATTATTTTGTAGTTTATTGTCAAAATATACACTCCCATTGTCCACTTAAATATTTCCAAGATATTTCTTTATTCTTAGACAACGGATTCCCTTCCGTGATTGGTCATTTCTATGGACACAGAAATGACGTCACCTAAAATTGCGTTTACGGCACATAGTAATGTCGTAATTCAGCTCTGAGTTTGACACTTAAGATTCAGTCCTACACTTCGCTGAAAGTGTGAGTAAGACGCTTGATAACTAACTTTTAAGTGCAGCTTTCAGCGAAGAATTTATTTACTCTTAAGTCAACTCTTAGCAGACTTCTTAGGAGTCATTCTAAGAAGCTTGATAAGTACGGCCCCTGATATGGCTGATTTGAAGATTTCCTGTTCAGATTTTTGTTTAAAGCTTCTTGTACACCTGTCAGTCACATTCTTTCTGATGTTCTCTAGGTAAAGATCCCATCTAATATACCAAAAATATGGTCTGATCACCAGAACATTAGAAAAAGTAGATAAGGAACTGGCCAAAACGGCTCTGTGAGCCCACAAACGCGGGCCCTTGAGACAAAACAAAGAGTTGACATAAGATAAAAGCAAGGAGGTCACGAGAAGACACTAACACGGGGAAATAGGAGCTGCTTTAAACATGACTATGGATGGAAAAAGAAGACTATCTCAGTGTCACACATTGCGTTGGTAGGTGTGGCACTTGAGGCTTGAAATATGCTTGCAGGAGTGTGCTTGAAATATGCTTGCAGGAGTGTGCTTGAGCAGCCACAGATTCCTGGGAAAGGTCAGCGGATGAGGCTGAGACACCCTTAATGGCCTAACCTTTCCAAAGACACGATCGCGTTTAAAGAGTCTGTTGGATTGTGAACACGTCCTTTTGTGTCCCGGGCAGCAAGACACAAGGACGTGGTTTAAAGAGTCTGTTGTCCTTTTGTCTCCCGGGCAGCAAGACACAAGGACGTGGTTTAAAGAGTCTGTTGTCCTTTTGTCTCCCGGGCAGCAAGACACAAGGACGTGGTTTAAAGAGTCTGTTGTCGTTTAAAGAGTCTGTTGTCCTTTTGTCTCCCGGGTAGCAAGACACAAGGACGTGGTTTAAAGAGTCTGTTGTCGTTTAAAGAGTCTGTTGTCCTTTTGTCTCCCGGGCAGCAAGACACAAGGACGTGGTTTAAAGAGTCTGTTGTCCTTTTGTCTCCCGGGCAGCAAGACACAAGGACGTGGTTTAAAGAGTCTGTTGTCCTTTTGTCTCCCGGGCAGCAAGACACAAGGACGTGGTTTAAAGAGTCTGTTGTCCTTTTGTCTCCCGGGCAGCAAGACACAAGGACGTGGTTTAAAGAGTCTGTTGTCGTTTAAAGAGTCTGTTGTCCTTTTGTCTCCCGGGTAGCAAGACACAAGGACGTGGTTTAAAGAGTCTGTTGTCGTTGAAAGAGTCTGTTGTCCTTTTGTCTCCCGGGCAGTAAGACACAAGGACGTGGTTTAAAGAGTCTGTTGTCCTTTTGTCTCCCGGGCAGCAAGACACAAGGACGTGGTTTAAAGAGTCTGTTGTCCTTTTGTCTCCCGGGCAGCAAGACACAAGGACGTGGTTTAAAGAGTCTGTTGTCCTTTTGTCTCCCGGGCAGCAAGACACAAGGACGTGGTTCAAAGAGTCTGTTGTCCTTTTGTCTCCCGGGCAGCAAGACACAAGGACGTGGTTTAAAGAGTCTGTTGTCCTTTTGTCTCCCGGGCAGCAAGACACAAGGACGTGGTTCAAAGAGTCTGTTGTCCTTTTGTCTCCCGGGCAGCAAGACACAAGGACGTGGTTTAAAGAGTCTGTTGTCCTTTTGTCTCCCGGGCAGCAAGACACAAGGACGTGGTTTAAAGAGTCTGTTGTCGTTTAAAGAGTCTGTTGTCCTTTTGTCTCCCGGGGAAGAAAGACACAAGGACGTTGTTTAAAGAGTCTGTTGTCCTTTTGTCTCCCGGGTAGCAAGACACAAGGACGTCGTCCTCGCTGCCCAAACTGGACCTGCACGTCATCCCCGTGTGGCAGAAGGGCATCACCGGAAGGGGAGTGGTCATCACGGTTCTGGATGACGGACTGGAGTGGAACCACACCGACATCCACTCCAACTACGTAAGAGACAGTTTCCATGGAGACGGCTCAGACTGCTGTTGCCGCGGCAACACTGCCGGTGACACTTTGCGAGGCGAAGTCGTCAGCGGGAGTGTTTTACAAGGCAGCCTTTTTAGTCTTTCTGCTTTTTTTCTTACTTCTTTATCATATTTGAAGGTTTTGTGTTTTGAAGCAATCACCCAGACAAGGACTAGAATACAATAGAAAGTACTTTAGTGATCCCTGGGGGAAATTCAGCACCACAGTTTGCTCACAATAGACAATAAACACTTGGGTATTTTTTACCAGTGAATAATATAAATACAGTCTATTATACAGCATTATTCACATGTGAATAATATAAATACAGTCTATTATACAGCATTATTCACATGATGTATAATAGACTGTATTTATATTATTCACATGTGAATAATGCTGTATATAAATAATATACATACAGTCTATTCTACATCACTATTCACATGTGAATAACATAAATACAGTCTATTATACAGCATTATTCACATGTGAATAATATAAATACAGTCTATTATACAGTATTATTCACATGTGAATAACATAAATACAGTCTATTACACAGCATTATTCACATGTGAATACCGTAAAGACAGTCTATTATACAGCATTATTCACATGTGAATAATATAAATACAGTCTATTATACAGCATTATTCACATGCTGTATAATAGACTGTATTTATATTATTCACATGTGAATAATGCTGTATATAAATAATATACATACAGTCTATTCTACATCACTATTCACATGTGAATAACATAAAAACAGTCTATTATACAGCATTATTCACATGTGAATAATATAAATACAGTCTATTATACAGCATTATTCACATGTGAATAACATAAATACAGTCTATTACACAGCATTATTCACATGTGAATACCGTAAAGACAGTCTATTATACAGCATTATTCACATGTGAATAATATAAATACAGTGTATTATACAGCATTATTCACATGTGAATAATATAAATACAGTCTATTATACAGCATTATTCACATGTGAATAATATAAATACAGTCTATTATACAGCATTATTCACATGCTGTATAATAGACTGTATTTATATTATTCACATGTGAATAATGCTGTATATAAATAATATACATACAGTCTATTCTACATCACTATTCACATGTGAATAACATAAATACAGTCTATTATACAGCATTATTCACATGCTGTATAATAGACTGTATTTATATTATTCGCATGTGAATAATGCTGTATATAAATAATATACATACAGTCTATTCTACATCACTATTCACATGTGAATAACATAAATACAGTCTATTATACAGCATTATTCACATGTGAATAATATAAATACAGTCTATTATACAGCATTATTCACATGTGAATAACATAAATACAGTCTATTACACAGCATTATTCACATGTGAATACCGTAAAGACAGTCTACTATACAGCATTATTCACATGTGAATAATATAAATACAGTCTATTATACAGCATTATTCACATGTGAATAATATAAATACAGTCTATTATACAGCATTATTCACATGTGAATAATATAAATACAGTCTATTATACAGCATTATTCACATGTGAATAACATAAATACAGTCTATTATATAGCATTATTCACATGTGAATAATATAAATACAGTCTATTATACAGCATTATTCACATGTGAATACCGTAAAGACAGTCTATTATACAGCATCATTCACATGTGAATAATATAAATACAGTCTATTATACAGCATTATTCACATGTGAATAACATAAATACAGTCTATTATATAGCATTATTCACATGTGAATAATATAAATACAGTCTATTATACAGCATTATTCACATGTGAATAACAAATACAGTCTATTACACAGCATTATTCACATGTGAATAACATAAATACAGTCTATTACACAGCATTATTCACATGTGAATAACATAAATACAGTCTATTATACAGCATTATTCACATGTGAATAACATAAATACAGTCTATTATACAGCATTATTCACATCGGAATAACATAAATACAGTCTTTTATACAGCATTATTCACATGTGAATAATATAAATACAGTCTATTACACAGCATTATTCACATGTGAATAACATAAATGCAGTCTATTATACAGCATTATTCACATGTGAATAACATAAATACAGTCTATTACACAGCATTATTCACATGTGACTAATATAAATACAGTCTATTATACAGCATTATTCACATGTGAATAATATAAATACAGTCTATTATACAGCATCATTCACATGTGAATAATATAAATACAGTCTATTATACAGCATTATTCACATGTGAATAACATAAATACAGTTTTTTATATAGCATTATTCACATGTGAATAATATAAATACAGTCTATTATACAGCATTATTCACATGTGAATAACATAAATACAGTCTATTACACAGCATTATTCACATGTGAATAACATAAATACAGTCTATTATACAGCATTATTCACATGTGAATAACATAAATACAGTCTATTATACAGCATTATTCACATCGGAATAACATAAATACAGTCTTTTATACAGCATTATTCACATGTGAATAATATAAATACAGTCTATTACACAGCATTATTCACATGTGAATAACATAAATGCAGTCTATTATACAGCATTATTCGCATGTGAATAACATAAATACAGTCTATTATACAGCATTATTCACATGTGAATAACATAAATACAGTCTATTATACAGCATTATTCACATGTGAATAACATAAATACAGTCTATTACACAGCATTATTCACATGTGAATAATATAAATACAGTCTATTATACAGCATTATTCACACGTGAATAACATAAATACAGTCTATTACACCGTATTATTCACATGTGAATACTGTAAATACAGTCTATTATACAGCATTATTCACATGTGAATAACATAAATACAGTCTAACATATATATATATTACATACATATACAGTATATACATATATACACGTATATATATATATATATATATATATATATATATATATATATATATATATATATATATATATATATATATATATATATATATATATATATCAATGTGTGTGTGTGTGTGTGTGTGTGTGTGTGTGTGTATGTATGCTGTGTAAATGACATCATACTTTATTTCCTGTATTTGTTCTTCCAAAGGATCCAGCCGCCAGCTACGACTTCAACGACAACGACCCAGACCCATTTCCCCGATACGATGCCACCAATGAAAACAAGTAAGTTGACAAAGCAGATGAACCCTCATCATTTATGACATTTGTCAAATATGCCATCATTTTATCAATTGACATGATTTGAATGTAGATATATGTGGTCTAGATCAGTGGTTCTCAAAGGGTTTTAAGCCAGAAGCACCTGAGAAAACACTTGGCTCTCCAAGTAATGACCAACATTACAATACAGTATATTTAACATTATTGGCCACTGTAATGTTACACACAGTTTGAACAGTAACACTGTGTTTGATTATAGTAAAATAAAACACCGTCCTTAAATAATGAGTAAAAAAAATCAAATATATTTGATGAAGTTATTCTTTGGCGTGGATGAAGCCCAACTTATAGATTCATTCTGATTAATAATCAGGATTTTATATTGATGAAAACAATGGTGTTATAATTTTGGCCATAATTGTGCAGCCCTATGTGTAAGACTACATCTCATACATCAACACTATTTGTATCTATGTGTAACACTATTTGTATCTATGTCTAACACTATTTGTATCTATGTGTAACACTATTTGTATCTATGTGTAACACTAAGTGCAGTTACATCTTATGGCCAGCAAGTGCCATCTTGCAAAATTCTTACATTTGTTTTTATTTGCTTATCTCTTATGTTCATTAGGTGCTATCTTGCACGCTTTTCACATTTATTTGTATTTATTTATTTTATTACTTTGTTTCTGCCATATTACTTTGTTTGTAAGTCTTGTATTGCTTATTTATGTGCATTCAACTTTTACTTGAGGTACATGAAACAGTGTTTTTATCTACAATAATGTTTATTTTACAAAGGAAATCATTTTGAATGTGTTGTTTGTGTTTAAAAAAAAAAAAGTATATATATATATATATATATATAATACATTATATATATTATGTATATATATAATACATTATATATGTTATGTATATATGTAATACATTATATATATTATGTATATACTGTATACACGTTATATATATGATATATACATATATATATATATATACATATATATGTATATATATATATATATATATATATATATATATATATATATATATATATATATATATATATATATATATATATATATATATATATATATATATATATATATCGTTGCGTTGACCAGCATTCCTCCAATGGGGAATTCAAATTGCTAGTCTCTCCCAGATTCTTTTTATGGCACATAAGCTGATGTTTATATTCAATCAACAGGCAGTAATTGGTATTTTGTGGTTTATTCTCCAAGCTTAGAGGACAAACCTGAGACCAACCCAGCACCCAAGCGTTCCCTAGCCCGGTCCAGATCGGTCTCCCTTCAAACCCCCGGAAGTCCCGTGATCTTCCCTCTGTCCCTCGCCCCCACTCCTTTTGTTTAGACTACTCCGAGTTATCTCTACTCTGACACATTCCAATCTAGAAGGCAAACACCTTACTATGAGACTCAAAAGAAGGAAAAATACTAGCTATTCTTTATATGACTATGGGAGTTTAGAAAGAAGTAACACTTAAATATGGATATGATTCTGATCTGCTTCCAACAAGTTATATAGTCGAGGTTTCTGTATAATGAATCAACCACAGAAACCTCGACTATATACTGTATATATATATATATATATATATATATATATATATATATATATATATATATATATATATATATATATATATATATATATATATATATATACATATGTGTATATATATATATATATATATATATATATATATATATATATATATATATATATATATATATATATATATATATATATATATATATATATATATATATATATATATATATATATATATATATATATATACATATGTGTATATATATATATATATATGTATATATATATGTGTATAAATATATATATATATATGGTACAACATGTGATGTTGTTATTATTCAGGCATGGCACCAGGTGTGCGGGTGAGATCGCCATGCAGGCAGACAACAACAAATGTGGCGTCGGAGTGGCCTTCAACTCCAAGGTCGGAGGTAAGAGACTTTCTCTGTTTTATTGTGGGAAAGTGATTCATGTGGCCCCATTCCTGGGTGAGTGGGTCACTAATGAGAGGAAGAGGGGGGGGGGGGGGGTTAATAACTTTCAATGCAGTCTGCTGAAAATGACACTCTACTGCCATCTGGCGGCTAAAGTGGATAGTGCACCCTGCCCAATTCGTCACATTTCTTGTGTCAGGTAAACCGTGACGAATGGGGCCACATGGATCCACTTCCTACGGTACATGTAAAGTGGCTCATTGTATTTTGTACAATAAACAATTGTCACGTGGTCTTTCACAAACACTATTTGGGGGTCTTACACTGAAAGACAGCTGGGGTTTTTTTGTGATATTAAAAATCATTTTGTTGCATGATGTCACTCTCCCAAATGCCATGCAACAATGTTGCCATGGTGCTACTCGCCAACAGAACAAGCACATTAGAACTCTGCCTGCAACACTTTTCATGTTCCCGTGCAGGCATTCGCATGCTGGATGGGATCGTGACGGACGCCATCGAGGCCAGCTCCATCGGCTTCAACCCGGAACATGTGGACATCTACAGCGCCAGCTGGGGCCCCAACGATGACGGCAAGACGGTGGAAGGCCCGGGTCGTCTGGCTCAGAAAGCATTCGAGTACGGCATCCAGAAGGTAAATCATACAACTTCTGCTCGCTTCCTTTAAGGCAGACCTGGACAAAATAGGGCCCGCGGGGCCACATGCGGCCCGTTAACATTTTTCAATCCGACCCGCCGGACGTTCTACGTCATTTTTTTAGACCTTTAACATGAAAAGTGTATTTGCCATTATGATGTTTTTAAATGAGTGTAAGTCTTCAACTATAGAAAGTATTTCAATGGTTGGAATCTGCACTTTTGAGTGTTCTAGGAGTTATTAGGGTCATGTAGGTCATAGTAGCTCAGACCAGGAACAAAGCAGAGTGGGCGGGGCTTGTTTTCAGAGCAGCCAGCCCCAAACACATGTGTCAGAAACAGATGTGGAAGCACATTTTTACGTGATAATAAATCACATTGTAGGTGTTTATTGCACTTTGCATTCTTTTTTGTTGTGTTTTGCTTGGTCTGAGCAACGTTCACATGTTGTTAATATTCAGTGTTTTATTGTTCGTAGTTAATATTTTCTTTATTTCTTTATTTCAATGTACAATTTGTGTGAATTGTGTGAATTATATTTATATAATTTCTCATTTAACACAGTTTAGGGGGGCTTGGCATCTAGGAGGGTTTTGGCACGTAAACCTAAACCTGACATATTTACATAATATATATAAGGTCATGAATATGTGCTAAACTATTTTAAATAAAGACTGACATAATAATAGTAAATAAGACAGCCCACAAAAAGTGTTTGAAGATGGTTTGTATAACAATATCTATGCAACATTCTGCCCAAAGAAGCAGCATTACATGTTATGTAGACCCATGTTATTAACCATAGGGCCGAGGCCCATTATGAGGCCGCCAAAAATGATCTGTTCCTCAGCTGTGGGCTGTATGAGCCGCAGCACTACTCGGTTGTAATACACTTTTCCACCACTTGTGGCAGTAATGACAATGTCAAACAAACAGAAGAAGTCTGGAACTAAACTCATAGAGAAGTTTGTTAAGCGCAGAAATTATGACTAAAGTAGTGGAGCTGTACTTTCATTTGCACTTTAATTTAGTTTGAACTTTATTCAAGAAACATACTAAATAATATTAAATTGTGTTATTTTTGTATTAATTGAATTTAATTGTAACTATATTTCTTCATTTGACCACTGCAAATAAGAGTATTACTACTGTTAGTCTTTGAGTGGGCCCTGTGCTCCCCTGGTGTGGGCCCCGAAGTCAGAAAGGATAACAACTCTGCTCTAAAGGACCCCAGCAAGAGCGGTTTAAACCAGTTTCAGTATCAATACAAATACTGTACAGTGAACACTCACTGCTCTCTATCGCACCTTCCTGCAGGGCCGAGGCGGCAAGGGCTCCATCTTTGTTTGGGCCTCAGGTAACGGCGGCCGGCAGGGAGATAACTGCGACTGTGACGGCTACACAGACAGCATCTACACCATCTCCATCAGCAGCGCCTCCCAGCAGGGCTTGTCTCCTTGGTACGCTGAGAAGTGCTCCTCCACCCTCGCTACAGCCTACAGCAGTGGCGACTACACCGACCAGAGGATCGTATGTACACACATACACCACATGTACATACACACATATGTACATACACCACATGTACATACACCATATGTACATACACCATATGTACATACACCATATGTACATACACCATATGTACATACACACATATGTACATACACCACATGTACATACACCATATGTACATACACCATATGTACGTACACACATACATACACCATGCATACAATATGATGCATCACACATGCATGCATACAACATGAAACATGCATGCATACAACATGATACATCACACATGCATGCATACAACATGATACATCACACATGCATGCATACAACATGATACATCACACATGCATGCATACAACATGATACATCACACATGCATGCATACAACATGATGCATCACACATACAACATGATACATCACACATGCATGCATACAACATGATACATCACACATGCATGCATACAACGTGGTACATCACACATGCATGCATACAACATGATACATCACACATGCATGCATACAACATGATACATGCATGCATACAACATGATACATCACACATGCATGCATACAACATGATACATCACACATGCATGCATACAACGTGATGCATCACACATGCATGCATACAACATGATACATCACACATGCATGCATACAACATGATACATGCATGCATACAACATGATACATCACACATGCATGCATACAACATGATACATGCATGCCTACAACATGATACATCACACATGCATGCATACAACATGATACATGCATGCATACAACATGATGCATCACAATTTCCAGTTCCTCTATTGAACATGTTGGAAAAGGAGTAGGAAGAAGCAGAGTTTATTTCATCCTACCACTTTTCTTTTACACAACAGTTGCTAACACTTTTGTTGACTTCCTGTTCTCAATGTCTTCCCAATATACTCCATAAGTCATAACATTATAAATAAAGAAGTAAGTTATATTTCATATGGTGAGATAAATAAGATTATCTAGAAAATGAATGATGGATGAAATAAATTGAGAATGTTTATCTTCTTCTTCTTTGTACTTTGTAAACACTTTAAGTGTGAAGAGTGTCTTGAAGTGGATCATATTAGTACATTGTTTATTAATCCATTCCATCATTTCATTCCACTTACTGATGTTGTGATCTGCTGCCCAGATCATAGTCGGTTTAGGTTTTTCGAGTCACTTGTGTTTTGTTAGTTTTGGACTCCTTTAGTTCCTGTTTATGCACCTCTGAGTTTGTTACCATGGCTACTTGTTAGTTTCACCTGCCTCTTGTGTTCGGGACACGCACCTGTTTGTAATCACAGACATTATTTAAGCCTACCTTTGCCAGTCAGTCGGTCTGGCTTCTTTGTTTGCGTCACGCTACTGTTACCTAAGTTTTGCTTGTCTCCTAGCCCTTGCTAGTGATCTCTAGTCTGTGCTAAGTAGTAGCCTTAGCTTCAGGTGCGATCGGCACCTTGTTCCGTCGGGTTGTTTTCTGTTTTGTACCTCTTTCAGTGTTAATTTACGATTAAATCATGTTCCTACCCGCAAGTCCTGTCCGGAGTCGTCCGTTTGCATCCTGGGAGAACAAACCTCGCAGTAAGATGCAACCCCATCGTAACAACTGATATCCTGAAGGTCTTAAGTGTTGTACTTTAGCACCCCGATTAAAATTCCGACATACGTGTAGACTTTTGAAAGTGGAGCCTTTCTTTTGAGCGCTTTCTGTCAGGCACGCTTGCCTTGTTGGCATGGAAAATGGCAGCATGACGTAGAGCAGGGGTCACCAACATTTTTGAAAGCAAGAGCTACTTCTTGGGTAGTGATTAATGCGAAGGGCTACCAGTTTGATACACACTTAAATAAATTGCCAGAAATAGCCAATTTGCTCAATTTACCTTTAACTCTGTTATTATTAATAATTAATGATATTTACACTTAATTGAACGGTTTAAAAGAGGAGAAAACACGAAGAAAATGACAATTTAATTTTGAAACATAGTTTATCTTCAATTTCGACTCTTTAAAATTCAAAATTCAACCGAAAAAAAGATGAGAAAAACTTAAAAAAAGAATTTATGGAACATCATTAGTAATTTTTCCTGATTAAGATTAATTTTAGAATTTTGATGACATGTTTTAAATAGGTTAAAATCCAATCTACACTTTGTTAGAATATATAACAAATTGGACCAAGCTATATTTCTAACAAAGACAAATCATTATTTCTTCTAGATTTTACAGAACAAAAATTTTAAAAGAAATTCAAAAGACTTTGAAATAAGATTTAAATTTGATTCTACAGATTTTCTAGATTTGCCAGAATATTTTTTTTGAATTTTAATCATAATAAGTTTGAAGAAATATTTCACAAATATTCTTCGTTGAAAAAACAGAAGCTAAAATGAAGAATTAAATTAAAATGCATTTATTATTCTTTACAATAAAAAAAATAAATTTACTTGAACATTGATTTAAATTGTCAGGAAAGAAGAGGAAGGAATTTAAAAGGTAAAAAGGTATATGTGTTTAAAAATCCTAAAATCATTTTTAAGGTTGTATTTTTTCTCTAAAATTGTCTTTCTGAAAGTTATAAGAAGCAAAGTAAAAAAAATTATGAATTTATTTAAACAAGTGAAGACCAAGTCTTTAAAATATTTTCTTGTATTTTCAAATTCTATTTGAGTTTTGTCTCTCTTAGAATTAAAAATGTCGGGCAAAGCGAGACCAGCTTGCTAGTAAATAAATAACATTTAAAAAATAGAGGCAGCTCACTGGTAAGTGCTGCTATTTGAGCTATTTTTAGAACAGGCCAGCGGGCTACTCATCTGGTCCTTACGGGCTACCTGGTGCCCGCGGGCACCGCGTTGGTGACCCCTGGTGTACAGGCTCGGAATGTGTCATGGCCAAATGTCCCAACACTTGTGTAAAGACATTTCCTATATTTCATGTTGTTCGCCCGCTTCCTTGCAGACCAGTGCTGATCTCCACAACGAGTGCACTCAGACCCACACGGGGACGTCGGCCTCAGCCCCGCTAGCGGCGGGAATATTTGCCCTGGCACTGGAGCAAAAGTATGCAAAGTGTGCAGAGGGAACAGCATTCTACTTTCAATAAGCTACTCATTGTCATCCACTTGTCCCGTGTAGTCCAGACCTGACCTGGAGAGACCTGCAGCACATCGTGGTCTGGACGTCAGAGTTCGATCCCTTGGCTAATAATCCCGGCTGGAAGAGGAACGGAGCGGGACTGATGGTGAACAGTCGCTTCGGTTTCGGACTGCTCAATGCCAAAGCCCTGGTGGACCTTGCGGACTCCGCCAACTGGAAGCACGTGCCGGACAAGAAGCAGTGTATAGTGAGGGATGACTCCTTCCAGCCCAGGTGAGGATGCACACACCTCACCTACTTTTACACACTCATCTACTAACATACAAATACCACGCACTAAAAATAGTGTATTGGGGTTGTCCCTAATACACACAAAAAACAATCATACATCCACAACACATCTTATCTGTTGTGAACGACATCATCCATGTAACATGGATGATGTCCTCCAAAGACATGCACCTGGGGATAGGCCCCTCCCACCTCCAAAGACATGCACCTGGGGATAGGCCCCTCCCACCTCCAAAGACATGCACCTGGGGATAGGCCCCTCCTACCTCCAAAGACATGCACCTGGGGATAGGCCCCTCCCACCTCCAAAGACATGCACCTGGGGATAGGCCCCTCCCACCTCCAAAGACATGCACCTGGGGATAGGCCCCTCCTACCTCCAAAGACATGCACCTGGGGATAGGCCCCTCCCACCTCCAAAGACATGCACCTGGGGATAGGCCCCTCCTACCTCCAAAGACATGCACCTGGGGATAGGCCCCTCCCACCTCCAAAGACATGCACCTGGGGATAGGCCCCTCCCACCTCCAAAGACATGCACCTGGGGATAGGCCCCTCCCACCACCAAAGACATGCACCTGGGGATAGGCCCCTCCCACCTCCAAAGACATGCACCTGGGGATAGGCCCCTCCCACCGCCAAAGACATGCACCTGGGGATAGGCCCCTCCCACCACCAAAGACATGCACCTGGGGATAGGCCCCTCCCACCTCCAAAGACATGCACCTGGGGATAGGCCCCTCCCACCGCCAAAGACATGCACCTGGGGATAGGCCCCTCCCACCGCCAAAGACATGCACCTGGGGATAGGCCCCTCCCACCGCCAAAGACATGCACCTGGGGATAGGCCCCTCCCACCTCCAAAGACATGCACCTGGGGATAGGCCCCTCCCACCTCCAAAGACATGCACCTGGGGATAGGCCCCTCCCACCGCCAAAGACATGCACCTGGGGCTAGGCCCCTCCCACCTCCAAAGACATGCACCTGGGGATAGGCCCCTCCCACCTCCAAAGACATGCACCTGGGGATAGGTTGATTGGCAACACTAAATGGTCCCTAGTGTGTGAATGTTGTACATCTGTGATGAGGTGGCGACTTGTCCAGGGTGTACCCCGCCTGCCGCCCGAATGCAGCTGAGATAGGCTCCAGCACCCCTCCACCCCCCCCCCCGTCACCCCGAAAGGGACAAGCGGTAGGAAATGGATGGATGGACGTCCCGATACCAATATTTTGGTACCGGTACCGGTACCAAAATGTATTTCGATACTTTTCTAAATAAATGGGACCACAAAAAATGGCCTTATTGGCTTATTTGAACAAAAAATGTTAGAGTACATGAAACATAAGTTTATTATTGTCATTTAGTCCTTAAATAAAATAGACAACTTGTCTTTTAGTAGTAAGTAAACAAACAAAGACTCCTAATTAGTCTGCAGTAACATATTGTGTCATTTATACACCTATTATTTTGTACACATTATAAAGGACAAACTGTAAAAATGTATTATTAATCCATTTGTTCATTTACTGTTAATATCTGCTTATTTTCTGTTTGAACATGTTCTATCTACACTTCTGTTCAAATGTAATAATCACTTATTCTTCTCTTCTTTGATACTTGACATTAGTTTTGGTTGATACCACACATTTAGGTATGGATGTGATACCAAGTAGTTGCAGGATCATACATTGGTCATATTCAAAGTCCTCATGTGTCCAGGGACATATTTACTGACTTTATAAACATTATATGAATTTAAAAAAAGGAAAAAAGATTTTGTGACAATAAAAAATATCGATGTAATCATAGTAGTATCGACTAGATGCACTCTTGTACTTAGTATCATTACAGTGGATGTCAGGTGTAGATCCACCCATGGCATTTGTTTACACTGTGACGGTGGTGAGCTATTGTATCCTCCTAGTAAAGCATGTTTAGCTATTCCTCCTCCTCCAGTGATAATAATACTTGTAAGAAACATACTTTATTTGTCGCCATGGAGGCCAGGATTAGTGATTTAGAAGTAGCTAAAACACTGTGGATGGATGTTAGCCGCTAACTAGCTAGCCATGTGTTAAAGCAGCTCTTCCTGAGGGTGTTTCAGTGTTATAACTTCACCTTTATCTTGACTTTTTACACCAAAATGCGTCCATTCTCCCTTTTCTGTCTACACACTGTGTCTGCTTGTAAGTACTCTGTGTGTGTGCGCTGCCCAACATGCTCCTCTGCTCGTAAAACCAGCAATGTCACCACGTGACAAGAAGGGGAAGGAGGCGGGGGGGACTGGTACTTTTTAGAGGCACTATAGTACCGTGATACTAATGAATCATATTCGGTACTACCTATTAGTGGGTGTGTTGCAACTCTAGTGTGTACTATTAGTGGTGTGTTGCAACCTTAGTGTGTACTATTAGTGGGTGTGTTGCAACTCTAGTGCAGTGGTCCCCAACCTTTTTGTAGCTGCGGACCAGTCAACGCTTGAAAATTTGTCCCACGGACCGGGGGGGGGTATTATTTTTAATTTTTTTTAATTTTTTTTTTATAACATAAATAAATACAATCATGTGTGTTTATGGACTGTATCCCTGCAGACTGTAATGATCTATATTGATATATAATGTATATATTGTGATTTTTATGTTGATTTCATTTTTTTTTTTAAATAAATAAAAAAAAAATTTTTTTTTTTTTTTTTAAACCCTAGTGTGTACTATTAGTGGGTGTGTTGCAACTCTAGTGCAGTGGTCCCCAACCTTTTTGTAGCTGCGGACCAGTCAACGCTTGAAAATTTGTCCCACGGACCGGGGGGTTATTTTTTTATTTTATTTTTTTATTTTTTTATTTTTTTTACATAAATAAATACAATCATGTGTGTTTACGGACTGTATCCCTGCAGACTGTAATGATCTATATTGATATATAATGTATATATTGTGATTTTTATGTTGATTTCATTTAAAAAAATAAAAATAAAAATAAATTTTTTTTTTTTTTTTTTTTTTTAAATTTCTTGTGCGGCCCGGTACCAATCGGTCCGCGGCCCGGTACCGGTCCGCGGCCCGGTACCGGTCCGCGGACCGGTGGTTGGGGACCACTGCTCTAGTGTGTACTATTAGTGGGTGTGTTGCAACCCTAGTGTGTACTATTAGTGGGTGTGTTGCAACCCTAGTGTGTACTATTAGTGGGTGTGTCGCAACCCTAGTGTGTACTATTAGTGGGTGTGTTGCAACCCTAGTGTGTACTATTAGTGGGTGTGTTGCAACCCTAGTGTGTACTATTAGTGGGTGTGTTGCAACCCTAGTGTGTACTATTAGTGGGTGTGTTGCAACCCTAGTGTGTACTATTAGTGGGTGTGTTGCAACCCTAGTGTGTACTATTAGTGGGTGTGTTGCATGTGAACTACTAAGACTGCATGTGCAATTGATAAGTGGTGCAGACCCCCATTATTTAAATGAGGTGTTTGTGTGTACAGTAGGGACAGGATTCATCCGGCCCCATTCCCGGGTGAATCACACGTGAGAGGAATAGGGCTGTTAACCATTTTGCAATGCGGTCTGCCGAAAATGATGGAAAGTTCCACTCTACATAGCAAGTGACGCTGTGGTCAAAGGTGGAGTTTCCACAAAACACATTTTAAGATATCCAACACTCTACTGCCATCTGGCGGCTAAAGTATCTAGTGCACCACCGGATTTGTAATGTTTCATGTGTCAGGTAAGCTGTGAGGAATGGAAACATCCGATTCCCATGAACTACTCGTGGAAACACTCTTCATCCTACACATGTTCGTGCGCTCTCTGTTGAAGAAAAGCCTCTACGTTTAGAGCGTGCACTCTGCAGGGAGGCGCTGCACAATCACAACGGCGGCGCATTCACGCGTCTAGAATGATCCAAAAAACAAGGAAATGCATATTGTAATTAATTTTTTTATATGAAAGAACAGACGGCATAAAAAAACCGCCAGCAGACACCGAAATGTTGAATTTGCTTTAATCAGCCCCTTAAGTCATCCAGCAGCTATAACATTATAAAAGGATATTGCTGAATAGACGCTATGTCTGTTTTTTCGTTTTATTTCCGAGAGTTCAAAAATGTCGACACACGTAGGACGGAGGGTTTTCTGTTCATTGTCCGTCTTTACAGCGCCATCGCCTCCCTGCTCACCGCCGTGTGCGCAGACGCGATAATAAATAAAGACGCACAATAGCACCGGCAGAGCAGTTTCAGTCTTGATAGATCACACTGCTGATTACATTTGACTCTGCTCCTGGTATTGTGGCTGTTGTGATAATCAGCAGAATATTCTGCATGTTCATGAAGAGACTCTCAATGGATTGTGCTCGCTATTTAGCTCACTTAAAAGACGCCATCTTAATATTCGTACATCAGCTTTGCGTGGGCGATCAAGTTTGCACGTCTTTTAGCACACGCAAACAATTAGTAGATCCGGCATTATGTGTTTGAGGAGAGAAGAAGCCGGGAGATAACCGTGTTATAAATGACACATCATAACAATAACAAAGGCACTTCCTGTTGCCGTGACAATCATGTCTAAAAAGACATCTGGAGTCCCTTTAATTCTCTGCCATTTTGCTAATTGCTCATTTCCAAACATGACTTTTGGCTGGACATTAAAAGGCAAAGCTGTCAACTGTTCTGCTTGGAATGATGTTGAGGATTAGAGACCTTCAAACCACGTGCAATGATTTTAGTGCCATGTTTGACATGTGGGAGGTCCAAGCTGCCACAATTTGATTAGGATTATGGGACTCAATAGCACCAACTAGCATTACCTCGCTACACGTTTCAACCGGAGGATTTGGGTCTACATTTCCGTGGATGGCTGGTGGTCTACACCCCCTCCTGCTGTGCGCCAGCTTGACCACGGAAATCCTCTCATTCTTGGCTGGGAGAGTTCAGGATCAACTCTTTTTGCAAATGAATGAATGAATGGCAGCTTTTTCTGTATTTGTACTTCATACAGAGCTGGACTGGAACTTGTAAATGACTTTACACAACAACCACAATGACATGATCCGTTGGCTGGATCATGTTTTATTTTAGTGTGACTCCCTTAGTTCTGCTTTCAGCACCCCTGGGATTGTGTTTCTTGGTTGCCATGGGTGCTAATTATTTTCACCTGCTCCCGGGCACTAATCAGAGAGCTATTTATTCCTGCCTTGTAGTAACATTCATAATAACATGTCATATATACATGATGTAAGTATATATGTAGTATCTAGTAACATTCATAATAACATGTAATATATACATGATGTAAGTATATATGTCATGTAGTAACATTCATAATAACATGTAATATATACATGATGTAAGTATATATGTAGTATCTAGTAACATTCATAATAACATGTAATATATACATGATGTAAGTATATATGTCATGTAGTAACATTCATAATAACATGTAATATATACATGATGTAAGTATATGTGTCATGTAGTAACATTCATAATAACATGTAATATATACATGATGTAAGTATATGTCATGTAGTAACATTCATAATAACATGTAATATATACATGATGTAAGTATATATGTCATGTAGTAACATTCATAATAACATGTCATATATACATGATGTAAGTATATATGTCATGTAGTAACATTCATAATAACATGTAATATATACATGATGTAAGTATATATGTCATGTAGTAACATTCATAATAACATGTCATATATACATGATGTAAGTATATATGTCATGTAGTAACATTCATATTAACATGTAATATATACGTGATGTAAGTATATATGTCATGTAGTAACATACATAATAACATGTAATATATACATGATGTAAGTATATACGTCATGTAGTAACATACATAATAACATGTAATATATACATGATGTAAGTATATATGTCATGTAGTAACATTCATAATAACATGTCATATATACATGATGTAAGTATATATGTCATGTAGTAACATTCATAATAACATGTAATATATACATGATGTAAGTATATATGTCATGTAGTAACATTCATAATAACATGTCATATATACATGATGTAAGTATATACGTCATGTAGTAACATACATAATAACATGTAATATATACATGATGTAAATATATATGTCATGTAGTAACATTCATAATAACATGTTTTATATACATGATGTAAGTATATATGTCATGTAGTAACATTCATAATAACATGTAATATATACATGATGTAAGTATATATGTCATGTAGTAACATTCATAATAACATGTCATATATACATGATGTAAGTATATATGTCATGTAGTAACATTCATAATAACATGTCATATATACACGATGTAAGTATATATGTCATGTAGTAACATTCATAATAACATGTCATATATACATGATGTAAGTATATGTCATGTAGTAACATACATAATAACATGTAATATATACATGATGTAAGTATATATGTCATGTAGTAACATTCATAATAACATGTAATATATACATGATGTAAGTATATATGTCATGTAGTAACATTCATAATAACATGTAATATATACATGATGTAAGTATATATGTCATGTAGTAACATTCATAATAACATGTCATATATACATGATGTAAGTATATATGTCATGTAGTAACATTCATAATAACATGTAATATATACATGATGTAAGTATATATGTCATGTAGTAACATTCATAATAACATGTCATATATACATGATGTAAGTATATACGTCATGTAGTAACATACATAATAACATGTAATATATACATGATGTAAATATATATGTCATGTAGTAACATTCATAATAACATGTTTTATATACATGATGTAAGTATATATGTCATGTAGTAACATTCATAATAACATGTAATATATACATGATGTAAGTATATATGTCATGTAGTAACATTCATAATAACATGTCATATATACATGATGTAAGTATATATGTCATGTAGTAACATTCATAATAACATGTCATATATACACGATGTAAGTATATATGTCATGTAGTAACATTCATAATAACATGTCATATATACATGATGTAAGTATATGTCATGTAGTAACATACATAATAACATGTAATATATACATGATGTAAGTATATATGTCATGTAGTAACATTCATAATAACATGTAATATATACATGATGTAAGTATATATGTCATGTAGTAACATTCATAATAACATGTAATATATACATGATGTAAGTATATATGTCATGTAGTAACATTCATAATAACATGTCATATATACATGATGTAAGTATATAAGTGAATGTGCTGGCTAATTACAACAGCATTTTGTGGTCACTCGGGTGTGTTTGTGTGTAACTCTTGCTGCTATTCCTGTCCTGTCCCGCAGGGATCTAAAAGCCGCAGGGGAGACCACCATCGAGATCCCAACTCGAGCGTGTGCGGGCCAGGAGAACGCCATCGCTTCTCTTGAGCACGTGCAGGTGGAGGCCAGCATCGAATACACCAGGAGAGGAGATCTGCACATCACGCTGACCTCGCCAGCTGGTGAGGCCCCAACACACACACACACACACACACACACACAAAGAACCGATTCCATGGACTCAAATCCCTTTTTGAGAACCGGTTCCCCTTATCGAGGCCACTATAGTAAAGAAAAAGAGTTGGTTCTTTATTCGAATCCCTGTGAACGAATCCCTTCCCACGTACAGGAAATGCCCTGTGGGACCTGCAATGTTATGCCCATTTGATTGTAGACTCTTACTGACACCTTGTGGCGATATGAAAATACTACGCGTCATTAGTTTGGGCACTTCCGGGTTGAGACAATTGAGAAGTAGACAAGTTGTGTTAGCTCTTAAAAGCCTTGGAAAAGATAAGTGTGTAAGTAAACTGTTTAACTTGTTTATGTAACTCAATATTAAGGTGGAAAGTGGTTAAGTTTGATACTAAGATGTTTATTGAAAAACGATTTTTGTGCACTGTTTCAATGGATGTTTTGAGGACTTCAAATGGCTGCCAGTCGTGTATTTCCACCATCAAAATAGTTTCAACACTCAGGAGTATTTGTTTGATGATAGTACTGTATATTTGTGTGAAGCTAATATTTACATATTGTGTATTACATTTCAGTATGTTCATTGAATCACATAGCTTATACATTTGTCATTGTGTGTATTTCAGTTTAAAAAAAAAAAAAAAAACAGTCCAGTGCAAGACAAAAGTAAAGATAGGAAAAGACAAAGCAAGATCAACAACAATAAAGAGCCTAAATGGATTAATCTGCTTTGGAACTTTATTAGACGTCTTGGATTGTTTGTTAGCTGTCTGCCAAGCTGTATAAGCTCAACACGTATAGTGAGGGCAGAACAGGCAATATGCAATTATTGCCAGGCTTCGCTCTCATGTAAGGGGGGAAGAATTGTTGATTGATGACTGTGGAGTTCTTAGTGTCATAGTGTGTGTAGTTAGTATGTTCCAATAGCAGCAGAAGTGCACTTTTTGGAGAGCTGTATTATTTTCAGTTTTGTGCCCAAAGGACTGATTTTATTTAACACTATATTATTATTTATACACCTATAGTGATCACAGAGACAGGTTGTTTTTGTGTTACCGTATATACTTGTTTTTCTGAAAAATCCCACGAAATATACTTTGGGTAACAGTCAATTTTTTTTTTTTTTTAATTTTTTTTAGGGGGTTAACAGTCAATATGTATTTATTTATTTATTTTAATTTTTTTCTTATAAAATAAAAGTGAGCTTTTGTTAAACCAAATATTGTGTTTTTTTCCATATACAACAACCTATCTGGATTCGATGAGAATCGATAAGGAATCGGTTCGATAAGAGGATTCGATAATGGGCTCAAACTCGATAATTTCTTATCAAACATCATCCCTACTGCTAATGCAACCAATATTATCATACATGTTTTGTTGAAATTTCCAGAGCATTATTATACATTGACCGCTGTTATTTTTATTGTTATGTGGTTTTTTTTACAGCGCATTACCGTGGAGTTGAAAAACAGTACAAATGTTATTTTTACGGTAAAATTTTAGCGACTGAGCTGCCAGTTTTTTTTACAGAAAAATCTACTGTCATTTTTTTACAGTGCAATACTGTAACTCAGTGTAATAAAATGCTATGTTGAAATTTCCAGATCATTATTATACATTGACCGGTTATTTTTATTGTTACATTTTAGTGAGTCATTGTTTTGTTTTTACAGTGCATGACTGTGCAAAAACAGTACAGATGTTATTTTTACGGTAAAATTTTAGCAACTGAGCTGCCAGTTTTTTTTTTACAGAAAAATCTACTGTCATGTTTTTACAGTGCAATGATATACATTAAAAAACAGCATTGCTGTTACTTTTACCGCAAATTTCCAGCGACTGTGCTGCTACTTTTTTTTTACAGTAAAAACCGAGTTTCCAGTTTTTACAATGCATTAGTGTAAATTAAAAAATGGTACCACTGATTTACTGTAAACTTTTTAGTGACTGAGCTGCTACTTCTTTTTTACAGTAAAAATGTTGTTTCCGGTTTTTACAATGCATTACTGTAAATTAAAAAAAGGTACCACTGATTTACTGTAAAATTTCTGGCGACTGAGCTGCTACTTTTTTTTACAGTAAAAACCGAGTTTCCGGTTTTTACAATGCATTACTGTAAATTAAAAAATGGTACCACTGATTTACTGTAAACTTTTTAGTGACTGAGCTGCTACTTCTTTTTTACAGTAAAAATGTTGTTTCCGGTTTTTACAATGCATTACTGTAAATTAAAAAAAGGTACCACTGATTTACTGTAAAATTTCTGGCGACTGAGCTGCTACTTTTTTTTACAGGAAAAACTGAGTTTCCGGTTTTTACAATGCATTACTGTAAATGAAAAAAATGGTACGACTGATTTACTTTAAAATTTTTAGCGACTGAGCTGCTACTTCTTTTTTACAGTAAAAATTTTGTTTCCGGTTTTTACAATGCATTACTGTAAATGAAAAAAAGGTACCACTGATTTACTGCAAAATTTCTGGCGACTGAGCTGCTACTTTTTTTTTACAGTAAAAACTGAGTTTCCGGTTTTTACAATGCATTTCTGTAAATGAAAAAATGGTACGACTGATTTACTGTAAAATTTTTAGCGACTGAACTGCTACTTCTTTTTTACAGTAAAAATTTTGTTTCCGGTTTTTACAATGCAATACTGTAAATGAAAAAAAGGTACCACTGATTTACTGTAAAATTTCCAGCGACTGAGATGCTACTTTTTTTTTACAGTAAAAACTGAGTTTCCGGTTTTTACAATGCATTACTGTAAATTAAAAAATGGTACCACAGACTTACTGTAAAATTTCTGCTGAAAGAGCTGCCCATTTTTCCGGGTAAAATCTACTGACTTTTTTTGGCCCCACCTTGAGCATCCCTGCACTAAAAGGCAAGTGAGTGCCGCTACTGAAAGTCTTTTTCCGCAGGCACCAGCACAGTGCTGCTAGCTGAGCGCGAGCGAGACACTTCGTCCAATGGCTTCAGGAACTGGGACTTCATGTCAGTCCACACGTGGGGGGAAGACCCTTCTGGAACCTGGACCATCAAAATCACCGACACTGTAAGTTCTTTTACTATCTGGACATGAGTTGATGCTCAAAACCTCCAAAAGCAGACATCATAAGTGACAGCGTTCGGTTGACAAATGATAATTGGGTAAAGTGCTGCCTCTAATAATCCTGGTGTCGCTGCGACAGTCGGGCCGCATGGAGAACGAGGGTCGGATCTTGAACTGGAAGCTGATCCTGCACGGCACGTCAGAGAAGCCGGAGCACATGAAGAAGCCTCGCGTCTACGTTCCCTACAACGCCGTGCAGAATGATCGCCGTGGTGTGGAACACATGGATGACATGATGGAGGTGAGGCCTGGGCTCTGGACGTTGAAAGAAATCAACTCAACTTAAAAGGCTTCAATTAATTTCACTCAAAAGGCCCCTGGAACTTTGGAGCTTGTTTCCTAGTTCTGGACCTAAAAATGATGTTTGCATGACATGATGGAGGTGAGGGCTGGGCTCTGGACGTTAAAAGAAATGAACTCAACTTAAAAGTAGGGATGTCCGATAATGGCTTTTTTGCCAATATCCGATATTGTCCAAGTCTTAATTACCGATACCGATATCAACCGATACTGATATATACAGTGGTGGAATTAACACATTATTATGCTGATAAGGTCCTTTTTAAAAAAATGAATAAAATAAAATAAGATAAATCAATTAAAAACATTGTCTTGAATAAAAAAAGAAAGTAAAACAATATAAAAACAGTTACATAGAAACTAGTAATGAATGAAAATGAGTAAAATTAACTGTTAAAGGTTAGTACTATTAGTGGACCAGCAGCACGCACAATCATGTGTGCTTACGGACTGTATCCCTTGCAGACTGTATTGATATATATTGACATATTGTTAATATTAATAACTGTATCCCTTGCAAACTGTATTGATATATATTGACATATTGTTAATATTAATAACTGTATCCCTTGCAGACTGTATTGATATATATTGAAATATTGTTAATATTAATAACTGTATCCCTTGCAGACTGTATTGATATATATTGATATATTGTTAATATTAATAACTGTATCCCTTGCAAACTGTATTGATATATATTGATATATTGTTAATATTAATAACTGTATCCCTCGCAGACTGTATTGATATATATTGATATATTGTTAATATTAATAACTGTATCCCTTGCAGACTGTATTGATATATATTGATATATTGTTAATATTAATAACTGTATCCCTTGCAGACTGTATTGATATATATTGATATATTGTTAATATTAATAACTGTATCCCTTGCAGACTGTATTGATATATATTGATATATCATGTAGGAAGCAGAATATTAATAACAACCCTTTTGTGTGAATGAGTGTAAATGGGGGAAAGTATATCTTGTGTTTTTATGTTGTTTAATTGTTATTTTTTTTAAACAAAAAAAAAAGCGATACCGATAAAAAAAAAAAACGATACCGATAATTTCTGATATTACATTTTAAAGCATTTATTGGCCGATATTATCGGACATCTCTACTTAAAAGTCTTCAATTAATTTCACTCAAAAGGCCCCTGGAACATTGGAGCTTGTTTCCTAGTTCTGGAGCTAAAAATGATGTTTGCAGCAAATATTCCTCCCAAAATAGACACCATGCTGATTGTTGTGTCATGACTTGTAGCACATTCTGGAACGCCCACTTTTAGCTCCTTTTAGCTTCCATCCTTTTACATTTTCTTTTGGTCGGACAATATTTTGCAGAGTTGTTGCTTCACCAAACACTCATAGCTTAAATGTGTTTTAACCCTCCGAGACAAGATAAAAGACATAAATAATCCATAAATATGACAAATATCCAACAAACCTTCAACAAAGTGGTCACTGGAAAGTCTGCTTCTTGGACTGGACTGGGTGCCATTTTCCTCCTGGGCTTTTGTACCATCTTTCACCCTTCTTGGTTGCCTCTCCAGGAACTCTGAACACACTTTTATCCTTTCCCTGATTCCAAAGCTTCTGTTGCGTTTGACCAGATGTTCCTCCAAGTGGGATGTAAAACGCTGGTCAGTCCCAAGTTCCTTAATGACATATAAACTGAACTCAAAAGGTACCACCAAGCATAGAATAGGTATTTTGTAATTTATTGTCAAATATTTGAGAATAGAGACCAGCCTCGAACAACACATCCAAATGCGTAGCCCAAGTTGATCTTGCATTCAAAAGGAAAAAGCAACTCTTTTCACACAAAGAAAGCCCCCCCCCTCTCAACACTGATAAGAAGAGAGACTTGGGGGTTGTGTTCACATTCCTGATGGTTTACGACCCTGTCTAAACAGGCAATCTGAAGACAAAGAGAAACTAGTATACAGAGTATACATGGAAAATTATGAGCTGATTCAAACATGATTATGAATAAAGAAATAGCTCTTAAACATATGCATTATCCACACTTCCAACAGCCTACAAAAACACCAACATAGGAACATTTCCTCCGAGAGTCAACACACTTCAACACTTCAAGGCTGACATATTTAATAATAAGATGTTGAAAAGTTCCTGATTGAGAAGACATCATGGAAATGATGATTCTTTTATATTTATTGATGTTAATTAACTCTATCAGTTTTGAAGTAATGATGGACCTGCAGGGGGGCTTAGTCATCAAAATGATACTTCTACAGTCCTTTATCCACACAGTTGTGTTGATGACATCACACCAAGGCATATCCATTATGGCGATACAGGTATTTATCTACTGATTACTGGAAAACTAACTGATGATACAGTTAGTTATCTACTGATTACTGGAAAACTAAATGATGATACAGTTAGTTATCTACTGATTACTGGAAAACTAAATGATTATACAGTTATTTATCTACTGATTGCTGGAAAACTAACTGATGATACAGTTAGTTATCACCTGATTACTGGAAAACTAACTGGAGATACAGTTATTTATCTACAGATTACTGGAAAACTAACTGATGATACAGTTAGTTATCTACTGATTACTGGAAAACTAAATGATGATAGTTATTTATCTACTGATTACTCGAAAACTAACTGATGATAACTGATGATACAGTTAGTTATCTACTGATTACTGGAAAACTAACTGATGATACAGTTAGTTATCTACTGATTACTGGAAAACTAACTGATGATACAGTTAGTTATCTACTGATTACTGGAAAACTAACTGATGATACAGTTATTTATCTACTGATTACTGGAAAACTAACTGATGATACAGTTAGTTATCTACTGATTACTGGAAAACTAACTGATGATACAGTTATTTATCTAGTGATTCCAGTGAAATACAGTAAACAAGAACAATGACAACTTGGTAGAAGTGCACTTATTTGTGAAGTGTGAAGTGAAGTGAATTATATTTATATAGCGCTTTTCTCTAGTGACGCTTTTTACATAGCGAAACCCAATATCTGAGATACATTTAAAGCGGTGGGGGTGGCACTGGCAGCAGGTGGGTAAAGTGTCTTGCCCAAGGACACAACGGCAGTAACTAGGATGGCGGAAGCGGGGATCGAACCTGGAACCTATGGAGAATGCATATATATGTTTAACAGTTATTTCTTTATTCATAGTCATGTTTAAAGCAGCTAGTGTTTTTCCATTTGTACTCTTTCTATTTTTTCATTTTATGTCCGCAAGTAAACTGTGTGTGTTACCTTGAAGACTTGGAATGTAGGAGTTGGAGTACTCCCTTATATCTTATCTGTAGTAGAAAAGTGAGCCTGTATTCCTTTCTGGAGAGGGTGGGGGCTGTTTGCGTATTCAAGAGGTTGTCTCTTCCTGTTTGAATGTTAGATCAACTAGAGCAGCAGATATGAATGTATTGGTTGAGTTGAACTCTTAAAGCTTTAGTATAAACTTGAAAATATTCCAATTCTGTCTTGATGGTCCTTCTTACTCAGCATATATGTCATCGAAAGAACTTGGGATTGACCAGTAACTTAAAGAACTTGGGATTGACCAGTAACTTAGATTCCCTTGGAGGAAGAACTGGTCCGACGCAACAAACCCTCAAGTTGCTGGCACGGCCACTCTACCAACCGAGCTATATTTCAAATTAGATTCAAAGAACGATAAAGTAATGTAAAATAAAATGATGATACATAAACTGATAACGTTTACTAAATCCCATTGTGTACTTTTTTTTTATATTTTCTTGATTATTACCATAATACTTTCATAAATATAAACATTTTAAACTTCTAGTCATGTGGCTTTCTTGTATTCCGCTGTATTCTGATATCATATATTCTCCCTCTGTGTGACGATACAGGAGCCCACTGAAGCCCGCCCGCCTCAGAAGACAAACCCACAAGCCTCTAACCCAGAGACGGAAGAGGCGAGCCCTCCAAAGTCCCCCACGCAGGCCTTGCTGCGTCTCCTGCAGACAGCCTTTAACCGGCAGAGCCCCGCCTTCCAGGGGCCCCGGTCAGCCTGGAGGAAAGCGCCCCCTGGAAGATTGACCTCCCTCCCGGCGACGCGAACCCCACCGCAGAAACTGTACCAGGCCCTGGACATGCTGGACAAGTACGACAGCGTGTACAGTGACTACAGCGATGGCTTCTACAGCAGCAAGCCTTACAGGCACAGAGATGACCGCCTGCTGCAGGCTTTGTTCCACATCATCACCGCTGACCAGCACAAATGACAGCAGTTTGATTCCGGAATGGGTTGGTTGGGAAGCAGAGGACCAAGAGGAGAAGAAGAAAAGAGACCTCAAAACTCGTATTCAGTTCTGTGTTGTCCCCCAAAATGCTGCATATCTGATCTCCTAATCTTCAGTTCAGGAATTAGTTTTTAGTTCTGAGTCAAGCCGAACTTCTCCGCTCACCTTTCGGTCTTTCCTGCCTGCGTCACAATACGTCTTTTCTCCAGGATAATGTTGACTTTTACGTCAGGTGACCTGCAGTGCTGTGCAAAAGTCTTGGCGAGCTTTACCTCTAAAGGCTTAGTGGCCACATGCGTGGACAGCACCTTTTAGATCTTATTTCCAAAATGGTGTACACTACTGAATTGGGGTCTAATGGCCACTTATGTGGACACTTATACTGCCATCTGGTGGTGTCAGAAGAGTATAACATACAATGGAATTTGGAAAAAAAAAGTGTAAAAATAAGAATTAGCGTATCACTACACATGAAGTCATACTTGCCAACCCTCCCGTTTTTAGCGGGAGAATCCCGATATCCAGCGCCTCTCCCGACAACCTCCCGGCAGAGATTTTCTCCCGACAAACTCCCGGTATTCAGCCGGAGCTGGAGGCCACGCCCCCTCCAGCTCAATGCGGACCTGAGACTGAGTGGGGACAGCCTGTTCTCACGTCCGCTTTCCCACAAAATAAACAGCTTGCCTGCCCAAAGACGTCATAACATCTAGGGCTTTTGTAGAGTGCACAACTGCGCACACAACAAGGAGACGAAGCAGAAGAACGAGGAAATTACAGACACGGCGGCCGAAATGATATACTCATCATGAACGGAGAAGTTAAACAGGACAATACTGCCATCTAATGGATAGCCACTGGAACACTGAAATTCAAGTTTTTTTGTTTTTTTTTCTATGTAAATAAAATAAAATAAAATAAAAAATATATATAGCTAGAATTCACTGAAAGTCAAGTATTTCATACATATATATATATATATATATATATATATATATATATATATATATATATATATATATATATATATATATATATATATATATATATATATATATATATATATATATATATATATATGAAATACTCGAGTTGGTGAATTCTAGCTGTAAATAACCACGCCCCCAACCACGCCCCCCCCCCCCACCCCCACCTCCCGATATTGGAGGTCTCAAGGTTGGCAAGTATGCATGAAGTACACGTTTGTGTACTTATGGACTAAATACATCATATCAAAAGATGATTCTTAGTTTTTATTCTAATTAGGGTCCAATAAGCCCAAATAGCAAAGAGAAATAAAAAAAAGCATGTAAACAAACAGCTTGGAGCTGTCATTCAGACATAGTAAAACTACACACCGTTTGAACAGTAACACTGTGTTGGAACATTTCATGGGGTGATTATTTGGCGTGCCACAGTTTGAGACTCACTGTCCTAGCGGAGTACATTGTCTTTAATCGAGTCATACGGTGGCCAAGAAGGGTCACAACAAACTCAACTAACATAGAGCAACAACTAGGGATGTTCCCATCAGGGTTTTATGCTGCCCATTCCCATCATCCAGGAGTGAGATCCGTTGATACCAATACCGATCACATGGACTAACTTTACATTTTTGTTTATGTTTTTGCATTGTCAATATTTCAACTAGTTTCTTAGTCTTTTATTTCATACAATTGTTTGAGCAAACTAAGTCAATAGTGCACAATAACTACACAAAAGAAAAAACTTTGGGTTTTGCTGCCATGCAAGGCGCTAACCACCACCCATCAGGAGCAAGGGTGAAGTGTCTTGCTCAAGGACACAACGGGCGTGACGAGGTTGGTAGAAGGTGGGGATCGAACCAGGAACCCTCAGGTTGCTGGCACGGCCACTCTCCCAACTTCGCCACGCCGTCCCCAACTACGATCGTAAAACTTACCATCTTTGGTTTTTGCACTCAAACTCTTCCTGAGTCCAGGGAAATGTTCCCTGAGGTTGTACACATTAACATTTTTATTTTTAAATGATAATGAGAAAATAAAAATATTGATGTAATAATTCTTGTATCAATCAAATACTGATCAGGGTTTCACCCAGAATGTGGTCAATTATGGCGGCGTCATATCATTTGCATAATAATAACAATACATTGGACTTATAAGACATACCCCGCCTTCCGCCCGAATGCAGCTGAGATTGGCTCCAGCACCCCCCGTGACCCCAAAAGGGACAAGCGGTAGAAAATGGATGGATGGATGGACACCTTTACGGGCACCGTACAAAATCCAAACAATAATATCCACTGGACAACAACAACAACAACAACAACAAAGATCAATAAGATTTACAGTGAATGAGCAGTCAGGAATAATAATAATGTGTTTTAGTCTGTGATATTTTTCTTTAAAAAGGCTAAAACATGTACATGCTTTTAAAAACAAATCTGTGTTAATATTAATAAGTATTAACTTATATGGTTTTGCTTTATTCTTTAATTTTACTACATTTTTCCAGTTTCTACGGACGTCTCCAATTCTTTTTAGAGACTTTTTCTTTATTTTAAAAATATATATATATATATCTTTTTCTGGTGTTATTGGAGACTGTACTCATGTTTAGAGAATCTTTACTTCTGCGTGACGTCACACTGGTTGGTCTTTGATTGATTGAGACTTGTATTAGTAGATTGCACAGTACAGTACATATTTATTAGTAGATTGCACAGTACAGTACATATTTATTAGTAGATTGCACAGTACAGTACATATTCCGTACAATTGACCACTAAATGGTAACACCCCAATAAGTTGTTCCACTTGTTTAAGTCGGGGTCCACGTTAATTAATTCACGGTCTCTCGCCGCTGTCATCTTAATATTTGCACATTGCACATTTTGTAGATGGTAGATAGCACTTGCATATGTGGGCTACATTAAAGGACGTCCACATGGCAGACATGCTGCTTCCAGACAACAAACTGTACGTCAGCACAACTCCGGGTTCGGCCGCACTGTCTCAGTGATCAAAGTCTTTTTCCGGCGGCCATATTTTCGGTGCTTCACTAGTTAATACATTACACTATATTACTTTGATTTGTTTTCACGAAAGAAAAAAAAACATAACTTTGAAGGTGTGGCGGCTTTTATTTTGCCACGTTCAATTACATGTTGGGGGAACCCTGCTGATACTAAGTTCAAGTTCAAGTAGCAATGATAGTCACACACACACACACTAGGTGTGGTGAAATGTATCCTCTGCATTTGATCCATCACCCTTGTTCACTCTCTGGGAGGTGAGGGGAGCAGTGAGCAGCAGCGGTGGCCGCACCCGGGAATCATTTTTTGGTGATTTAACCCCCAATTCCAAGCCTTGATGCTGAGTGCCAAGCAGGGAGGTAATGGCTCCTGTTTTTATAGTCTTTGGTATGACTCGGCCGGGGTTTGAACTCACGACCTACCCATCTCAGGGCGGACACTCTAACCACTAGACCACTGAGTACCCTTGGTAATTACATCACTAATTTATGGAGTGATCAACCCTCCGGACACACCAACAGTTGTTATATTATCCCCTTTCTAATATACTTGTTACCTTCCCGTTAATAGCTGCTTAATTTCTGCTGCAACGTAGTTTCCGTCTACACTTTTTAAACGTCACCTTATTTCTTTAAAGCAGGGGTCACCAACGCGGTGCCCGCGGGCACCAGGTAGCCCGTAAGGACCAGATGAGTAGCCTGCTGGCCTGTTCTAAAAATAGCTCAAATAGCAGCACTTACCAGTGAGCTGCCTCTATTTTTTAAATTTTATTTATTTACTAGCAAGCTGGTCTCGCTTTGCCCGACATTTTTAATTCTAAGAGAGACAAAACTCAAATAGAATTTGAAAATCCAAGAAAATATTTTAAAGACTTGGTCTTCACTTGTTTAAATAAATTCATCATTTTTTTTACTTTGCTTCTTATAACTTTCAGAAAGACAATTTTAGAGAAAAAATACAACCTTAAAAATTATTTTAGGATTTTTAAACACATATACCTTTTTACCTTTTAAATTCCTTCCTCTTCTTTCCTGACAATTTAAATCAATGTTCAAGTAAATTTATATTTTTTACTGTAAAGAATAATAAATACATTTTAATTTAATTCTTAATTTTAGCTTCTGTTTTTTTCGACAAAGAATATTTGTGAAATATTTCTTCAAACGTATTATAAATAAAATTCAAAAAAATTATTCTGGCAAATCTAGAAAATCTGTAGAATCAAATTTATATCTTTTTTCAAACTCTTTTGAATTTCTTTTAAAATTTTTGTTCTGGAAAATCTAGAAGAAATTATGATTTGTCTTTGTTAGAAATAGCTTGGTCCAATTTGTTATATATTCTAACAAAGTGTAGATTGGATTTTAACCTTTTTAAAACATGTCATCAAAATTCTAAAATTAATCTTAATCAGGAAAAATTACTAATGATGTTCCATAAATTCTTTTTTAAATTTTTTCAAAAAGATTCAAATTAGCTAGTTTTTCTCTTTTTTTCGGTTGAATTTGGAATTTGAAATTGAAGATAAACGATGTTTCAAAATTCAATTGTAATTTTTTTCGTGTTTTCTCCTCTTTTAAACCGTTCAATTAAGTGTAAATATCATTAATTATTAATAATAACATAGAGTTAAAGGTAAATTGAGCAAATTGGCTATTTCTGGCAATTTATTGAAGTGTGTATCAAACTGGTAGCCCTTCGCATTAATCACTACCCAAGAAGTAGCTCTTGCTTTCAAAAAGGTTGGTGACTTCTGCTTTAAAGCTAGCTTAGCGGGTTAGCTTAGCTATTAGCATGCCTGCTCTTAGTGTGAAGCATGTTCCGCCTCGTCCTTCAGTGATAATGACACTTGATAGTAATACTTAAGACACTAAGAAATGTTGTTTTATTTACTGTAATGGAGGTGATTATTATGAACTTACGGGACCGGCTCCACACTGTGTATGGAGACACATAGTTAGCTGCTAGCTAGTCAAACAGGGGACTAAAAATAAGTAGCGTCAGCCAGAGGGGATCGGCATTAAAAGGTGCTAATGGCGATTACCGTAATTTCTGAACTATAAGCCGCACCTGACTATAAGCCGCACCAGCTAAATTTAGGGGAAAATACAGATTGCTCCATATATAAGCCGCACCCGACTATAAGCCGCAGGGTTTTGATGTGTAATTAGCGTAGTATATAGGGGTTCCTGCTACCACGGAGGGGATTGTCGGGACAGAGATGACTGTTTGGGAACACAAAGCGTCCCATTTATTAACTATAAATCTTTCAATCATTCAATCAAACTTTCACATCTTTGACATGGCGAACAGCATTCGTGCAGAGTACAAATAATACAACGGTGCAAAGTAATACAAAGTGCTCGCCTGTACGTTATCAAAATAACCAGCCTACCGGTATATGAAAAGTCAGTCTTTAATCATTGTGTCATCGTCTTCCTCCTGCGTACTAAAACTACCCAAATCCTCTTCGTCGGTGTCGGAGAAGAACAGGCCGTATATAAGCCGCACCCTTGTATAAGCCGCAGGGACCAGAACGAGGGGAAAAAGTAGCGGCTTATAGTCCGGAAATTACGGTACGTACTTTATAAAAATGGGCCGATACAATTCCGGTGGTGAGCACGTCCCTGTAGCCCCAACAACACAACAAAAAGCCACAACACAACTTTCAGCCACAAGTTGTGGCTTAATGTTGTGTTTGTTGTGGCTTTTGCAGTCGTGCTGTGGCTTAAAAGTCGCTGTTGTGACCTTTCTGGGCCAGCGCAGCCTCCCTCCACGCCCGGGAATCAGCACAAAGCAGGAAGCTAGCGTGTTATCTACTGAACACAAGTACAACACTCCACTTGGTCGCAACAAGACTTTTGACACAGGACTGTAGCTCACATCTTGACTTCAGAGGACAAACTAGTTGAAAGCAAGTAAGCTAGCTCAGATGACTCATTGTCAGGCTGGTGTGCTCACCTTGCTCTACCACAGGGGTGTCAAAGTCAATGAATGATCCATGATTAGTATTAGAACACAACCGCCTGCACGCACCAATACTCCAGCAGTGTTGGCGCTGGGAAGTTTCTAAATGGGGTCCCCATCAAGTCATAAAAATGGGGTCCCAAAGTACATTTTTGGGGGTCCCACTTTTTTGTAAGCATTTTGAAAACAAATGATAAATGTATGCATTATTCTGTTATATCTCACATTCTATATTGTCTTTTGGAAAAAGGTTGTCATAAACGTTACTTCGTTCATTCTATCCATCCATCCATTTTCTACCGCTTGTCCCTTTTGGGGTCGCGGTGTTCATTCATTCTAAAAAATAATAATAATAATAATACAAAAGAAAAGAAATGTTTATGCATATGTAAATGTATTCAGTTTTAAACATTCATTCACTTTCTTCTTTCCTTCAGTGTACACCAGGGGTCACCAACCTTTTTGAAAGCAAGAGCTACTTCTTGGGTAGTGATTAATGCGAAGGGCTACCAGTTTGATACACACTTCAATAAATTGCCAGAAATAGCCAATTTGCTCAATTTACCTTTAACTCTATGTTATTATTCATAATTAATGATATTTACACTTAATTGAACGGTTTAAAAGAGGAGAAAACACCAAAAGCGAGACCAGCTTGCTAGTAAATAAATAACATTTAAAAAATAGAGGCAGCTCACTGGTAAGTGCTGCTATTTGAGCTATTTTTAGAACAGGCCAGCGGGCTACTCATCTGGTCCTTACGGGCTACCTGGTGCCCGCGGGCACCGCGTTGGTGACCCCTGGTGTACAGCTCTGGTAATGGCTACATTCGCACCCACCTGCACAAATGTACTTCAAAATGTAACAATCAAAATAAATATGATGGTTTACTAGGGCATGCATATATAATATGCATTAGTTTGACCTTTTAAAATCAACGATAATAAAAAGGAGATGCTTGGAAATAGCATAAAAATGCCACAAAAACGTGGAAAAACGCGATTCATAGCGTTACTTTTTTGGTGTAACCATCATGAGCGTTCTGTTCAGGTATATTTCTTTTATATTTTGATAAATCATCATATTTATGTATTACTACATCTAAATAGGTATTGATCAACCTTTAAGCTGTGTGTATTTGATTTCAGTTTGCTTTTGACATCTTATTTAGAATTGTAGTTGAAACTTTTACAAGCTTGTGTTGCGCTCATGATGGCGTAACCAAACTAGATTATTTTGAATATTTATTCCCTTTTTTACATTTAGTATATTTAAATATTCATTAATAAACATTGAATACATTTCAAATATCAATAAAATGCAATTGCCGTCATCTTACAGGGTAATGTTTAGTTACACCAAGTCATGAGCGTAACACTAAGCTTCTTCACTTTGACTTGTAATATCTCTCATTTTTTCTTTTTGGAACATGTACTACATATACACTACCGTTCAAAAGTTTGGGGTCACATGTAAATGTCCTTATTTTTGAAGGAAAAGCACTGTACTTTTCAATGAAGATAACTTTAAACTAGTCTTAACTTTACAGAAATACACTCTATACATTGCTAATGTGGTAAATGACTATTCTAGCTGCAAATGTCTGCTTTTTGGTGCAATATCTACATAGGTGTATAGAGGCCCATTTCCAGCAACTATCACTCCAGTGTTCTAATGGTACAATGTGTTTGCTCATTGGCTCAGAAGGCTAATTGATGATTAGAAAACCCTTGTGCAATCATGTTCACACATCTGAAAACACTTTAGCTCGTTACAGAAGCTACAAAACTGACCTTCCTTTGAGCAGATTGACTTTCTGGAGCATCACATTTGTGGGGTCAATTAAACGCTCAAAATGGCCAGAAAAAGAGAACTTTCATCTGAAACTCGACAGTCTATTCTTGTTCTTAGAAATGAAGGCTCAAACACAAAATTGTTTGGGTGACCCCAAACTTTTGAACGGTAGTGTATAATACAATAAAGTCCCGTATAAAATGATGTTTCTAGCAATACTTTCATTTTGCCTTTGAAAGTAACACTCCAAAGTCCATTAGTGGAGTCTAAACTTGACCGCTGCCGCAATTTTTTTCTATATTTTTATTGTAATATTTTCAGAATGTGTTGGTTCTATTTTTGGCCAAAGAAAACAATCTGAAGTTGTCTTTGTTTTGTAGTTTGAATGCCATGATTGTAATGTGCACAGATGTTCCTCCATGTGGCCCCTGAGCTAGCATGACTTTGACACCCCTGCTCGACAAAGTATAGAAATATGAAAGATGATTTAGTGATAGACAATCAATTGTTCTGTCACACTGTAAGAATCTCTTTCTGCACCAAAGGAAAAAGTACTTAACCGGGTATAGAATTGGGCACCAAATTGATCTTCTTAGTTTGCAGTTTTGTCTGATTTCGTACTATGCTGCATTAAAGGAAATATTTTTCTATGGATCCTCATAGTTTGTAGAACACGGTATCAATCAAGGAGTGGATTGTGCCGCCTGATTACTGCCACTTTGTTGTCGAGCTTCTGTGTGTCTTCATGAAAATATGCAGTACCTTGTTTGTTGTTCTTTGGAATGTTGCAGTGCCCAACAAACTCTGCATGGCCCCCTGCTGTGCGTTCAATGATGAGACAGCAGACTTAAGTCCAGCCAGGATAGTGAAGGAGTCCCTGTGGTCCAGTCAGTGTCACCCTGCCAGCCCCGCTTCTCTGCCAACACCACCACAGGACAAGGACCATGTTGGGGGGGGAAACAATGTCACTTATTCAGAGCGTACATTATATGAATAATGTTTGACCTTCTTTTCTTGTGGCTGACGCTTCACTTCTGAATTGTTTACATAAGCCAAAATTATGTTGCAAATTCTGTATGGATGTAATAAAATAAAAAAAATGGAGATTTATCGTAATAAACTGCAAAGTGACCTCTGGAGTCTGTGGATTGTCTTGCTGCAGATACGTGCACTTTGCACTTTACTGGGCTAGGACTTCTATGGCGTCCTTTGCGAGACCCCGCCCCCATTGGCCCCCGTTAAGACTAGACTGTGACTTTGCTAGACCCCTCCCCCATTGGCCCCCGTTAAGACTAGACTGTGACTTTGCGAGACCCCTCCCCCGTTGGCCCCCGTTAAGACTAGACTGTGACTTTGCTAGACCCCTCCCCCATTGGCCCCCGTTAAGACTAGACTGTGACTTTGCTAGACCCCTCCCCCATTGGCCCCCGTTAAGACTAGACTGTGACTTTGCTAGACCCCTCCCCCATTGGCCCCCGTTAAGACTAGACTGTGACTTTGCTAGACCCCTCCCCCATTGGCCCCCGTTAAGACTAGACTGTGACTTTGCGAGACCCCTCCCCCGTTGGCCTCCGTTAAGACTAGACTGTGACTTTGCGAGACTTCGCCCCCATTGGCCCCCGTTAAGACTAGACTGTGACTTTGCTAGACGCCTCCCCCATTGGCCCCCGTTAAGACTAGACTGTGACTTTGCGAGACTTCGCCCCCATTGGCCCCCGTTAAGACTAGACTGTGACTTTGCTAGACCCCTCCCCCATTGGCCCCCGTTAAGACTAGACTGTGACTTTGCTAGACCCCTCCCCCATTGGCCCCCGTTAAGACTAGACTGTGACTTTGCGAGACTTCGCCCCCATTGGCCCCCGTTAAGACTAGACTGTGACTTTGCTAGACCCCTCCCCCATTGGCCCCCGTTAAGACTAGACTGTGACTTTGCGAGACTTCTCCCCCATTGGCCCCCGTTAAGACTAGACTGTGACTTTGCGAGACTTCTCCCCCATTGGCCCCCGTTAAGACTAGACTGTGACTTTGCGAGACCCCTCCCCCGTTGGCCCCCGTTAAGACTAGACTGTGACTTTGCTAGACCCCTCCCCCATTGGCCCCCGTTAAGACTAGACTGTGACTTTGCGAGACTTCGCCCCCATTGGCCCCCGTTAAGACTAGACTGTGACTTTGCGAGACTTCTCCCCCATTGGCCCCCGTTAAGACTAGACTGTGACTTTGCGAGACTTCTCCCCCATTGGCCCCCGTTAAGACTAGACTGTGACTTTGCTAGACCCCTCCCCCATTGGCCCCCGTTAAGACACAGACTGTGACTTTGCTAGACCCCTCCCCCATTGGCCCCCGTTAAGACTAGACTGTGACTTTGCTAGACCCCTCCCCCATTGGCCCCCGTTAAGACTAGACTGTGACTTTGCGAGACCCCTCCCCCGTTGGCCCCCGTTAAGACTAGACTGTGACTTTGCGAGACTTCTCCCCCATTGGCCCCCGTTAAGACTAGACTGTGACTTTGCTAGACCCCTCCCCCATTGGCCCCCGTTAAGACACAGACTGTGACTTTGCTAGACCCCTCCCCCATTGGCCCCCGTTAAGACTAGACTGTGACTTTGCTAGACCCCTCCCCCATTGGCCCCCGTTAAGACTAGACTGTGACTTTGCGAGACCCCTCCCCCGTTGGCCCCCGTTAAGACTAGACTGTGACTTTTCGAGACTTCGCCCCCATTGGCCCCCGTTAAGACTAGACTGTGACTTTGCTAGACCCCTCCCCCATTGGCCCCCGTTAAGACTAGACTGTGACTTTGCTAGACCCCTCTCCCATTGGCCCCCGTTAAGACACAGACTTGTGATGTGTTTACGTACCCCGTACAGAATAAGTACCGTATTTTCCATATTTCCTTTTTTTTCTCAAAACTCGACAGTGCACCTTATAACCTAATGTACCGAATAATTAGGGTTTTGCTTACCGACCTCAAAGCTATTTTATTTAGTACATGGTGTAATGATAAGTGTGACCAGTAGATGGCAGTCACACATAAGAGATACGTGTAGACTGCAATATGATGGCAGTCACACATAAGAGATACGTGTAGACTGCAATATGATGGCAGTCACACATAAGAGATACGTGTAGACTGCCAATATGATGGCAGTCACACATAAGAGATACGTGTAGGCTGCAATATGATGGCAGTCACACATAAGAGATACGTGTAGACTGCAATATGATGGCAGTCACACATAAGAGATACGTGTAGGCTGCAATATGATGGCAGTCACACATAAGAGATACGTGTAGGCTGCAATATGATGGCAGTCACACATAAGAGATACGTGTAGACTGCAATATGATGGCAGTCACACATAAGAGATACGTGTAGACTGCAATATGATGGCAGTCACACATAAGAGATACGTGTAGACTGAAATATGATGGCAGTCACACATAAGAGGTACATGTAGACTGCAATATGATGGCAGTCACACATAAGAGATACGTGTAGGCTGCAATATGATGGCAGTCACACATAAGAGATACGTGTAGACTGAAATATGATGGCAGTCACACATAAGAGATACGTGTAGACTGCAATATGATGGCAGTCACACATAAGAGATACGTGTAGACTGCAATATGATGGCAGTCACACATAAGAGATACGTGTAGACTGAAATATGATGGCAGTCACACATAAGAGGTACATGTAGACTGCAATATGATGGCAGTCACACATAAGAGAAACGTGTAGGCTGCAATATGATGGCAGTCACACATAAGAGGTACATGTAGACTGCAATATGATGGCAGTCACACATAAGAGATACGTGTAGACTGCAATATGATGGCAGTCACACATAAGAGATACGTGTAGACTGCAATATGAAGGCAGTCACACATAAGAGATACGTGTAGACTGCAATATGATGGCAGTCACACATAAGAGGTACATGTAGACTGCAATATGATGGCAGTCACACATAAGAGATACGTGTAGGCTGCAATATGATGGCAGTCACACATAAGAGGTACATGTAGACTGCAATATGATGGCAGTCACACATAAGAGATACGTGTAGGCTGCAATATGACGGCAGTCACACATAAGAGGTACATGTAGACTGCAATATGATGGCAGTCACACATAAGAGGTACATGTAGACTGCAATATGATGGCAGTCACACATAAGAGGTACATGTAGACTGCAATATGATGGCAGTCACACATAAGAGATACGTGTAGACTGCAATATGATGGCAGTCACACATAAGAGATATGTGTAGGCTGCAATATGATGGCAGTCACACATAAGAGGTACATGTAGACTGCAATATGATGGCAGTCACACATAAGAGGTACATGTAGACTGCAATATGATGGCAGTCACACATAAGAGATACGTGTAGACTGCAATATGATGGCAGTCACACATAAGAGATACGTGTAGGCTGCAATATGATGGCAGTCACACATAAGAGATACGTGTAGACTGCAATATGATGGCAGTCACACATAAGAGATACGTGTAGACTGCAATATGATGGCAGTCACACATAAGAGATACGTGTAGACTGCAATATGATGGCAGTCACACATAAGAGATACGTGTAGGCTGCAATATGATGGCAGTCACACATAAGAGGTACATGTAGACTGCAATATGATGGCAGTCACACATAAGAGATACGTGTAGACTGCAATATGATGGCAGTCACACATAAGAGATACGTGTAGGCTGCAATATGATGGCAGTCACACATAAGAGGTACATGTAGACTGCAATATGATGGCAGTCACACATAAGAGATACGTGTAGACTGCAATATGATGGCAATCACACATAAGAGGTACATGTAGACTGCAATATGATGGCAGTCACACATAAGAGATACGTGTAGACTGCAATATGATGGCAGTCACACATAAGGGATACGTGTATGCTGCAATATGATGGCAGTCACACATAAGAGATACGTGTAGACTGCAATATGATGGCAGTCACACATAAGAGATACGTGTATGCTGCAATATGATGGCAGTCACACATAAGAGATACGTGTAGACTGCAATATGTATGCAAGTACAATAGTGTATCAAGTCGATACTACTATGATTACATCGATATTGTTTAACATCACAAAATCTTCTTTCGGTTTTTTATTTATTTATATTATGTTTATAAAGTCAGTAAATATGTCCCTGGACACATGAGGACTTAAATTATGACCATTGTATGATCCTGTAACTACTTGGTATCAGATCGATACCTAAATGTGTGGTATCATCCAAAACTAATGTCAAGTATCAAAGAAGAGAAGAATAAGTGATTATTACATTTGAACAGAAGTGTAGATAGAACATGTTAAAAGAGAAAATAAGCAGATATTAACAGTAAATGAACAAGTAGATTAATAATCCATTTTTACAGTTTGTCCCTCATAATGTGTACAAAATAATAGGTGTATAAATGACACAATATGTTACTGCATAGACTAATTAGGAGTCTTTGTTTGTTTACTTACTACTAAAAGACAAGTTGTCTAGTATGTTCAACATTTTATTTAAGGACTAAATGTCAATAATAAACATATGTTTCATGTACACTAACATTTTTTGTTCAAATAAAAGCCAATAATGAATTATTGGCTTTACCGGTACCAAAATATTGGTATCGGGACAACACAAATTGTAGAGTTGATAACTGTTTTTGTTCACGGTAAATTACAATGAAAAAAACTGATATACTGTTAACCTGTTTACAAAAAAACTATAGAATTTACAGTAAATTATCAGCAGCTGTGGTCCCCAGGGATTCACCGTAAAACAAATTAGGGCCAATTTTAGTGTTGCCAATCAACCTATCCCCAGGTGCATGTCTTTGGAGGTGGGAGGGGCCTATCCCCAGGTGCATGTCTTTGGAGGTGGGAGGGGCCTATCCCCAGGTGCATGTCTTTGGAGGTGGGAGGGGCCTATCCCCAGGTGCATGTCTTTGGAGGTGGGAGGAGCCTATCCCCAGGTGCATGTCTTTGGAGGTGGGAGGAAGCCGGAGTAGAACCCACGCAGTCACGGGGAGAACATGCAAACTCCACACAGAAAGACTCTTAGCCTGGAAATCGAACCCCGGTCCTTGTCACTGTGAAGCACGAGCGCCAACCACTGCACCACTGTATCTAGTATCTGCAAAATGCCTGTGTTCCTGAGACATGGTACATGAGGATTTTAACATGAAAGTGTTTGTACAACCTTTCACTGGGCAACTCACAACATGGCACTTCCGCAATATGTTCCTTTAAGCCAGCTATTAAAAATGAGACTTAAATGCTCCATACATGTTAAATAGCTACCAGTTCCACCACACAGCGTGGTTGATTTCCATGCAGTTTGCAATAAAACACATAGACTTAACCTAGGGATAATACTCGAAACCGGTTTTCCCGGTTGTTTGATAAGAAAAGAACCGAGTCCTCGGACTCGAATCCCTTTTTGAGAACCGGTACCCGTTATCGAGACCACTATAGTAAAGGAAAAGAGTTGATTCTTTATTCGAATCCCGTCCCGACCAGAAATGCTCCGTGTGACATCACAAGAATTGACGTCACGTAGCTCAGTCATTAGGCGCAGATAGCGAAAGCAGGAAAACAATGGACGGGAAAAAGCGCTCCAAGGTGTAATAAAGTTCAAAACAAAAGGTATAATCCATCGAATAACTTTACTGAGAGATTTGAGCAGGGTAAAACACATGACCAACACTTTTACCACCAACCGGAAACATAGCAACCAGGCTAGCAACGCACCTCCTTTACGGCAGCTGTCGCAACCTTCTTAAAACAACCGCAGCACATACATATATATACAACACTGCAGCACATACATATATATACAACACTGCAGCACATACATATATATACAACACTGCAGCACATACATATATATACAACATATCTCCCTTTTTGAACTTTTGTTTTTCTTTCCTTGTAAACAGAATGAAATCACACTGTATATGTGTTGTCTGTCTAATTATAAATAATGCAGACGAGGCGTATTGGCTGACTTCTTGACGTTTACTTTCACAGCGTGGCAACATGCAACAACACTTTTCGGGGCTACCGCGCATGCTCGTAACTCCCGTTGCATGCTGGGTAGTGTAGTTGTTATATTCTCTAGCTCATAACATAAAGAAATAATGTTAACTCAATAAAGTGTATTTCTTTCTTTAGCTTTAACTCTTCATTTTTTAGCATTGTAACCACATTTGCAAACAACTTTTCTCTTCATAGAATTTTCTTTCAATAAAGAAATAAAGTGCAAAAATGTCAAAGCATCATAACAAACAGTTATGTTCCAATAGCAGCAGAAGTGCACTTTTTGGAGAGCTGTATTATTTTCAGTTTTGTGCCCAAGAGACTGATTTTATTTAACACTATATTATTATTTATACACCTATAGTGATCACAGAGACAGGTTGTTTTTGTGTTACTGTACATATTTGTTTTTCTGAAAAATCCCACTTAATATACTTTGGGTAACAACAGTCAATATTTATTCATTTTATTTAATTTTTTTAGGGGGGTAACAGTCAATATTTATTTATTTATTAGATTTTATTTTTTTATTATATAATAAAAGTGAGCTTTTGTTAAACCAAATATTGTGTGTTTTTCCCATATACAACAACCTATCTGGACTCCATAAGAGAATCGATAAGCAATCGGTTCGATAAGAGGATTCGATAATAGGCTCAAACTCGATAATTCCTTATCAAACATCATCCCTAACTTAACCCCTCAATGTCTGAAACCACTTGCCACAAAAATCTTAATCTTACATGTACTATCTGTAAAACCTTTCATTTAGACATAATAAAACCATACATTTGAAAGTATTTGCAAGCTTGTGACATTTTCCTTTTTTTAAATTATTTTCACAGTAAAGTCATGTGTTTTCTACGTTTTAAGGCCATAGTCATTTAGGTTCTCTACTGTTTCTTGCTTTGCAGGAATCCACTGTTTTTATTACCGTGATCAACTATTTTGGTTTCTACTGTGTTTTACTGTTGCTATTTAACAATTGCTTGCCGGAGGGGGTTTTTAACAGTCTTGTTGGAATGCATAAAAAACGAAAAACATATGTGTGCTTGTCTTACATAAGGACGTTGAATGATAGGCACAATTCCAAAAAAAAAGGGCAGTTCCCTTTTAAAGGCTGAGGACTTTTTCCCAATAAAAGAGCGTTAACCAATAGTTTACAATATTGAAGTTTTTGCCTACTTTTTTGACAAGATACTGAATTTGTTTTTGTTTATTTGCTTCAAACTACGATGACGCCGCCCTCTCTCCGCCTCCACCAGTATCTTATGCCCAGGAAATTGTTATAAGTACACCTCTGCATTACATTGTAGCCTTATTAACACGCACTCGTCTCCCACCGTAGTCACAGTGAAGCCAACACATGCTTCGTCATATTCTAAAACGGCAAAAAAAAAAGCAGTTGAAAAGAAAAAAAGAAAAAAAGAAAAGGGGGGAAAGTAAAAAAAACAATTTGCTAATAATATCTGGTTATTTTATTATTTGTGGCATATTAAATATAAGCCTGGTTGTGTTGTGGCTAATAGAGTATATATATGTCTTGTGTTTATTTACTGTTGTAGTCATTCCCAGCTGAATATCAGGTCACCCCCGGCTCTCACAGCATCTTCCACTCCCCACTAGTCCTTCACTTGCACTTTCCTCATTTAAAAATATTTCATCCTCGCTCAAATTAATGGGGAAATCGTCACTTTCTCGGTCCGAATCTCTCTCACTTCATGCGGCCATCATTGTAAACAATAGGGAACTTTGCGTATATGTTCAACTGACTACGTCACGCTACTTCCGGTAGGTGCAAGCCTTTTTTTTATCAGATACCAAAAGTTGCGATCTTTATCGTCGTTGTTCTATACTAAATCCTTTCAGCAAAAATATGGCAATATCGCGAAATGATCAAGTATGACACATAGAATAGATCTGCTATCCCCGTTTAAATAAAAAAAATTCATTTCAGTAGGCCTTTAAACAAGTTGAAAAACTTATTGGGGTGTTACCATTTAGTGGTCAATTGTACGGAATATGTACTGTACTGTGCAATCTACTAATGAAAGTCTCAATCACATTTCCAAAAAGATTGTGCACATTCAGGTCTCAGGTACTATAGGACCGTTTAGTACTGACCACAGACGTCATCTACCATCTAGTGGTCAGAAAAATATCACACCCATTTAAAACCCTAACGTCCATAGTGGAGTTGTCTGCCATTATTTGTGGCTTTCGCACATTTCACTAGTTTCCCTTCGATATTTCAGCATCTGTTTCCGGTCATTCTGCAGATTCTTTATTGTGCGGCTTCGACGGCGCACATCTGGTCGCTTTGTCCCCAGATGTGGAGAGGAGACGAAAAGAGGGGAGGGGAAGATGGGCGAAGAGGGCGTGGAAGAAGAGACACAAAGGAAGTTGAAGAAAATAACAGCACATCTGTGACTTTTTACGGCACTTTTCCAAAAGTGAGAGTTAGTGAAGGACAGCGAGGGACGGAGAGAGAGAGAGAGACATTCTGGCAGGAGGTCAGTGTTGGTCCAGCGCAGGTCACAACATGGCGCTCTTCCCGTTCTGCAAGACTCCAACAGGTCAGTACGAGCTGAGCCACTGTTGTCTTCTCTGTGCGTGCAGGAACCCACAAACAATGGCGCTGACTACGTGCCATTAGAAGTCTTGTTAAACATTTGAAATACTGCACATCTGCCTTCACTTCATGATGCTGTCACGTTGCTACTCGGGACTCAAATAGATCAAACCAACATGTGTTGTGTACCATACACTGCACTGCAGTCTTGCTGCACAATAATGTCAAAGTACGTGTAGGGACTGAAGCACTAACGCATGTGCTGTGACGCTTAAATCATTTCATGCAGCGCGCCACATTTCCCAGGAGGAAAATATCTGGAGACGCACATTCTTCTCATTCCACTGAAGACCAAAGTGAATAACATCCCAGCATGCATCACTGCTGAAACCTTGCTTGTGTTTTGTCCTCCGTGCAGGAGCGCTCAGAATGTCCAGGATACATCTACTCCTCTACTTCCTGCTGCTGTCGCTTGTCATATGTAAGTGTGCTCATTCGTTGTGCACATTTCTCACCAAATACTCCACGATCCGTCCAAAATGTGACTTCAAATGGAGTTCAAAACGCTCCAAAAGCTGTGCAGATTCAAGTTAAAGTAGCAGTAGGATGGAAAAACAAGTTGACTTCATACCAGGCCAGGGAAATTATTTTGACTCGGGGGGGGGGGGGGGGGGGGGAATGTGTCTGGGGGCTGGTATAATACAAAACCTCACAATAAAGTCTGATTGAATGCTAAAAACATTCTGACAGACCACCTTAATACCTCTAAAGGCTTAGTGGCCACATACGTGGACAGCACCTTTTAGCTCTTATTTCCAAAAGTGTGTCCACTACTGAATTGGGCTCTTATGGCCGCTTATGTGGACACTTATACTGCCATCTGGTGGTGTCAGAAGAGTATAACATACAATGGAATTTGGAGGGGAAAAAAGTGTAAAAATAAGAATTAGCATGTCACTAAACATTTGCGTTTCATTTGTTCAAGGGGAGGAGCCACAGCCACGCGTTACCATAGCTACATGCGCTTTACCTCTTGCTTGGCGCTTGCTTGGCCAACAGAGTTGTTATTGCGACACCCAGTGGACACATTTACATCAGCACTTTCTTTTATGAAACTATTTCAGCTCAATTTTATACTTACAAAATACATCTCGCGGCCCACATAAAATCTGTCCGCGGGCCTGATCCGGCCCACGGACCGTACGTTTGACACCCCTGCATTAAACCATATCAAGTGTATTTATAATACGCAAAGTATGTGAAAATACCGTCTGAACGTCATAAAATGACACATATTCAGTCGGCCATTTTCAATAGTCAGTTCTGAATATCTTTGGCAATTTCCGTTGATTTGTGGTGGGATGACGTCACTTAGATTTGTGGTGGGATGACGTCACTTAGATTTGTGGTGGGATGACGTCACTTAGATTTGTGGTGGGATGACGTCACTTAGATTTGTGGTGGGATGACGTCACTTACATTTGTGGTGGGATGACGTCACTTACATTTGTGGTGGGATGACGTCACTTAGATTTGTGGTGGGATGACGTCAATTAGATTTGTGGTGGGATGACGTCACTTTGATTTGTGGTGGGATGACGTCACTTAGATTTGTGGTGGGATGACGTCACTTTGATTTGTGGTGGGATGACGTCACTTACATTTGTGGTGGGATGACGTCACTTAGATTTGTGGTGGGATGACGTCACTTTGATTTGTGGTGGGATGACGTCACTTTGATTTGTGGTGGGATGACGTCACTTAGATTTGTGGTGGGATGACGTCACTTAGATTTGTGGTGGGATGACGTCACTTTGATTTGTGGTGGGATGACGTCACTTAGATTTGTGGTGGGATGACGTCACTTACATTTGTGGTGGGATGACGTCACTTACATTTGTGGTGGGATGACGTCGCTTAGATTTGTGGTGGGATGACGTCGCTTAGATTTGTGGTGGGATGACGTCGCTTAGATTTGTGGTGGGATGACGTCGCTTAGATTTGTGGTGGGATGACGTCACTTAGATTTGTGGTGGGATGACGTCACTTAGATTTGTGGTGGGATGACGTCACTTAGATTTGTGGTGGGATGACGTCACTTTGATTTGTGGTGGGATGACGTCACTTAGATTTGTGGTGGGATGACGTCACTTACATTTGTGGTGGGATGACGTCACTTACATTTGTGGTGGGATGACGTCGCTTAGATTTGTGGTGGGATGACGTCGCTTAGATTTGTGGTGGGATGACGTCACTTAGATTTGTGGTGTGATGACGTCACTTAGATTTGTGGTGGGATGACGTCACTTAGATTTGTGGTGGGATGACGTCGCTTAGATTTGTGGTGGGATGACGTCACTTACATTTGTGGTGGGATGACGTCACTTACATTTGTGGTGGGATGACGTCACTTTGATTTGTGGTGTGATGACGTCACTTAGATTTGTGGTGGGATGACGTCACTTACATTTGTGGTGGGATGACGTCACTTAGATTTGTGGTGGGATGACGTCACTTAGATTTGTGGTGGGATGACGTCACTTTGATTTGTGGTGGGATGACGTCACTTACATTTGTGGTGGGATGACGTCACTTTGATTTGTGGTGGGATGACGTCACTTTGATTTGTGGTGGGATGACGTCACTTACATTTGTGGTGGGATGACGTCACTTTGATTTGTGGTGGGATGACGTCACTTTGATTTGTGGTGGGATGACGTCACTTTGATTTGTGGTGGGATGACGTCACTTTGATTTGTGGTGGGATGACGTCACTTACATTTGTGGTGGGATGACGTCACTTACATTTGTGGTGGGATGACGTCACTTAGATTTGTGGTGGGATGACGTCACTTAGATTTGTGGTGGGATGACGTCACTTAGATTTGTGGTGGGATGACGTCACTTACATTTGTGGTGGGATGACGTCACTTAGATTTGTGGTGGGATGACGTCACTTAGATTTGTGGTGGGATGACGTCACTTACATTTGTGGTGGGATGACGTCACTTTGATTTGTGGTGGGATGACGTCACTTTGATTTGTGGTGGGATGACGTCACTTAGATTTGTGGTGGGATGACGTTACTTAGATTTGTGGTGGGATGACGTCACTTAGATTTGTGGTGGGATGACGTCACTTAGATTTGTGGTGGGATGACGTCACTTACATTTGTGGTGGGATGACGTCACTTTGATTTGTGGTGGGATGACGTCACTTACATTTGTGGTGGGATGACGTCACTTTGATTTGTGGTGGGATGACGTCACTTAGATTTGTGGTGGGATGACGTCACTTTGATTTGTGGTGGGATGACGTCACTTAGATTTGTGGTGGGATGACGTCACTTTGATTTGTGGTGGGATGACGTCACTTAGATTTGTGGTGGGATGACGTCACTGGATGAACACTTGTGCACTCTGACCATACCATCAGATCAGTCATACTGGAAATATGCAAAACTGAAAAAGAGATGTGCTGTTTATCATTCACTATCCTTACGTAAGACAAGAAGACATACATTTGGCTTTATTCATGCATTGGAAATGCTAAATAAGTAGCTAACAGTTGAGTGAACAGATGGAGGGTCTCCCATAAAACCCTCTAAAAAACCTCCAGAAACCAGCATTTACATGTCATGGCTGGAAAATGAACCAATAATGAGCGATATTGTTATTACGAGCACTAACGCAGACGGACTATTTTAGCTGCGCATTGTTAGTTTAGTGAGCTAATGCTAGCTTACACCGCTATATTGTTGACAGACTAAGCAGGCGGCTGCTTCTGCTTTGTCTCAAACTTGCTAAAAGTCAATTCTACATTATAATTCATGCATTTCTCATTTATTCAATGTCAGGTTGTGATGTTGATTTGACGTTGAAATTTGGTCATTTTCTAACCAATATTTTGCAAACACAAATACAAGGTTGAAACAACATGCTTTTTGACAACGTTTAATCAATGTTGGGTTCTGACGTTGATTTGACCATTGAATTTTGGTCATTTCCCAACCAATCAATACAAATACAACTTTGCAACAACATGCTTACTAACAACATTTATTCAATGTCAGGTTGTGACGTTGATTTGACATTGAAATGTGGTCATTTCCCAACCAATATTCTACAACACAAATACAACATTGAAACAACATGCTCTTTGACGACGTTTAATCAATGTTGGGTTCTGACGTTGATTTGACCATTGAAATTTGGTCATTTTCCAACCAACCAATATTTTACAACATTGAAACATGCTTTTTGACAACGTTCATTCAATATCAGGTTGTGACGTTAATTTGACCATAGAAATGTGGTCATTTTCTAACCAATATTCTACAACACAAATACAAGCTTGAAACAACATGCTTATTAACAACATTTATTCAATGTCAGGTTGTGAGGTTGATTTGACCGTTGAAATGTGGTCATTTTCCAACCAACCAATATTTTACAACATTGAAACATGCTTTTTGACAACGTTCATTCAATATCAGGTTGTGACGTTAATTTGACCATAGAAATGTGGTCATTTTCTAACCAATATTCTACAACACAAATACAAGCTTGAAACAACATGCTTATTAACAACATTTATTCAATGTCAGGTTGTGAGGTTGATTTGACCGTTGAAATGTGGTCATTTCCCAACCAACAACGTTGATCCAACATTAGACACCAACATTGTCTCAATGTACAAATACAATTATTTTGCAGCGTTGCTTGAAAGTCAGTTTTAAAGGACATGTACGTCTAATCAATGTCTTGTGCCCGCTGGGAACCCTAAGCCGACTAAGACGTAGAAAAGGAATGAATAAACCCTATAAAGGGTTGAGGATGTTCATGAGTTGTGAAACACATGTTTTATTCCTCCAGACTTCCTCCATGGCCGTAAGGCCGGTGCCAACATGAGGTCTCCTCATCCTTACTTTCGCTCCATGGAAGCCGCCATCGGAAGAGAAAAGACGGCCATGGTCGACGCGGCATCACCGCAAGCCCCTCTGCAAACACCTTGGGGTGCTCCTTTAGTCTGGGGCGACACCCGCACCTCGGTCAAGCGAAGAACTGAATTCGCAGAAGGAGAAGTCCGGATAGGCCTGCTGACCCTGGTGGTGGGAAAGTATTCCCAGTTCGTGAGACGTTTCGTGTCCTCGGCAGAGGACTACTTCCTCCCCAGTCAGAAGGTCACCTACTACATCCTCACAGAAAAAGCTCACACCTTTGACCCTCCTATGAAGTTGGGGCCCGGGCGGCAGCTGAAGGTGGTTCCTGTGGCAGAGTTCCCAGGCTGGGACAGGTTGGTGTATCGCCGCATGACCCTTTTGGCCGACACCATCAAAGACCAAATTGGCAAGAACGTCGAGTACATTTTCTGCGCTGATGTTGACCAGGAGTTTGTGGCTCCGGTCGGGGAAGAAATCCTGGGTGACCTGGTGGCCACCTTGCACCCGGAACTCTACGGCAAGCCGCGGAAGGAGCTTCCTTATGAAAGCTACTGGGGGTCGTCCGCTTACGTGGAGGACAACGAAGGTGACTACTACTACACCTCGGAGTTGTACGGCGGGCTGGTTCCGCAGGTGTACAGACTGGCCCGGAGTTGTTCCATGCTCATTCAGAAGGACCACGCCGGCGGCTTGATGGCGCGCGGCCGCGAGGAGAGCTATTTGAACCGATACCTGGTGGCTCACCGACCGAGCTGCGTGCTCTCGCCCGAGTACAGCTGGTGGGACTCGGGCCGGGCTGCGGACGTGCCCGTGAAGAGGCTGGTCTCCCTGGGAAGGCAATGTGAGGCTTTTGATGCTGAGAAGAGAGAAAAGCACCGATGTTGAAGTCATGGAGCTTAATATCTTCTTCTCATGTGGGAGAATAGTAAGTACGCCTCCGCTACTTTGCTGCATCGGACTCTGCTGGGCAGGAAGGAAATGACCAACTTGGAGCTGACAAGATGAACAAAAATGATAACTGTTTCAGTCATACCTTAATAAAAACACAGTGATAAGATGGTACAGTTTTTTTGGTTTTGTTGGAAATGAATATTAGCAAACCTTATTAGTTACAAGGCTTGTACGGTATACCGGTACTAGCAGGGGCGTCACTAGCTTTTAAGGACAGGGGGGGCTTAGCCCCCAGGAGATGCACAGGATGCGAGCGAACGTAGCGCACAAGCACAAAACTTCACAAACGGCTAAAAAAGACTTAGAAATTAATCATTGTTATTATTTTAGTGGGTTTATTTTCAATGTGTGTTCAGTACAACAACAAACATGGGTTTGCACAGTGACATTTTGTTTACAGCATCAACAAGAAACAATGACTTGCATGATCCTTCAAGATACACTGAAACACGATGAAAGTCATGGCATTAGCCTCTATGTTATTACTTCACAACATAGAGGCTAATGCCACCACTTTAGCTCACAATACAATAATTGATTGTTCCCAAATATTTTGAAGTTGCACAGATTACATTTTGGGCACATATGTGACTAAAATGGTTGTAAATTCAAGCCCTGGAAATATTACTTAATTACTTGAATTAAAGTAATATCTGGATCGGGATAATTTGGCTTGTATATAATATATTTATATATATATATTATGGCAAGCCGTTAAGGAAATGTAATATATATGGAAGTCTGAATAGAAATGACAAACGTTTATATATACTGTAAATAAGAAAGACTTAGAGTCCGTCTGCTGATATGAAAAAGAGCCAAAGCTGTCAAAGAGCTGAGGGACCATCTTCAAAGTGCAATGCTGAAACAAATAATGCAAACAATAAAATGTAACTTCCAGGGCTTGAGATTAATGTAGTCCCATCGTCCCGGGGGACGGTAAAAAAAATGCACGGGACAAAATTAAATGCTCCCCGGGACGATGGCCTTTAACCAATTTTTTCTTTTTTCTTTTTATGTATTTATTCATTTTACATTTTTTTTTACTTTCTATGTATTTATTCATTTTACATTTTATATTAAATGTCTTGGTTTTTCCTCCCTCTGAAAATCCTATGAAATGTTTAACAAGCCATCATATAATAATACAACAGCTATTAATGTAACAATACAATAAAACAAATATATTTAATGATGTTTTTTTCATTATTTTAACAATAGGCTAATGTATATTACTTTATATAGGGAATAAGCGGTAGAAAATGGATGGATGGAAGATTCTACAAGAAACACAAAAGTTAAAAACTAAATTATTTACAATTGCAGACACAAGGTTCTTGTTCTGCAGTGCTGTGTGCTAATGTGCTTCGTACACCTGCAGGACCGCAAGCAAGGTCGCAGAGAAAATGCGGACTGGATTTTGAGTGATGTGGGCATTTTCTATATGAACAAGTCCAAGGACCGCAAGCAAGGTCGCAGAGAAAATGCGGACTGGATTTTGAGTGATGTGGGCATTTTCTATATGAACAAGTCAAAGGACCGCAAGCAAGGTCGCAGAGAAAATGCGGACTGTTTTTTGAGTGATGTGGGCATTTTCTATATGAACAAGTCCAAGGACCGCAAGCAAGGTCGCAGAGAAAATGCGGACTGGATTTTGAGTGATGTGGGCATTTTCTATATGAACACGTGGAATGGATTGGATACCGACACACTAAAGGGGCTCTCTACCTTACACTGTGAAGTGAGGGGAAACTGAGTGAATAATGACAGGTTTTTTTTAACACCAAATTATTTAGGGGGACTTAAGAACATTTTAGGGGGGCTTGAGCCCCCCTAAAATAGGCCTAACAACGCCAATGGGGGAAACTGAGTGAATAATGACAGGTTATATGATTATTTATTTAAACTCATATTCGGGCCACTTTATAATGAATATGTCGGCAAGTATTTGTAAAAAAAAAAAAAAAAAGATTTTTTTTTTTTTTAACACCAAATTATTTAGGGGGGCTTAAGAACATTTTAGGGGGGCTTGAGCCCCCCTAAAATAGGCCTAACAACGCCAATGGGTACTAGTATAGTACTGCCATACTAATGAATCATTTTTGGAACTATACCACCTCTGAAACGCACCGGTACCGCACCCGCGTCATCGTCACGTGGTGACATTACTGGTTTTACGAGCAGAGGAGCATGTTGGGCAGCGCACACACACAGAGTACTTACAAGCAGACACAGCGTGTAGACAGAAAAGGGAGAATGGACGCTGTGGGGCTCTTGCTCCTCCTCCGGGTTCTCTGGACCACCAATGATGGACATTACAGCCGTGTTCATCTTTGCGAACAATGATTTATTTTTCAACACAGGGTGCTTTTCAGCCATGTTGCAGTTTCTCCGCCATCAACAACAACCTCTCTCCTTCCCGACCGCTGCCTTTAACAGAGCGGCAGGTGATCAGACAAACACTGAAAGCTGTGTCACCTACGCACCTGCCGCTAATCTCGAAACCGGTGCTGACACGCCCCGTTTCTCCGCAGGCCCGCATGCCACGCCACCCCCAGACGCGTTTTGGTGTAAAAAGTAAAGATAAAGGTGAAGTTATAACACTGAAACACCCTCAGGAAGAGCTGCTTTAAGACATGGCTAGCTAGTTAGCGGCTAACGTCCATCCGCAGTGTTTTAGCTACTTCTAATTCACTAATCCTTGTCTCCATGGCGACAAAGTAAGTTTCTTACAAGTATTATTATCCCTGGAGGACGAGGAATAGCTAAACATGCTTCACTACACACCGTAGGAGGATACAATAGCTCACAATGTAAACAAATGCCATGAGTGGATCTACACTTGACATCCACTGTAATGATACCAAGTACAGGAGCGTATCTAGTCGATACTACTATGATTACATCAATATTTTTAGCATCACTAAATCTTTTTTCCTTTTTAAAAAAATCATATTATGTTTATAAACTCAGTAAATATGTCCCTGGACACATGAGGACTTTGATTATGACCAATGTATGATTCTGTAAGTACTTGGTATCGGATCGATACCTAAATGTGTGGTATCATCCAAAACTAATGTCAAGTATCAAAGAAGAGAAGAATAAGTGATTATTACATTTGAACAGAAGTGTAGATAGAACATGTTAAAACAGAAAATAAGCAGATATTGATTGATTGATTGATTGATTGATTGATTGAAACTTGTATTAGTAGATTGCACAGTACAGTACATATTCCGTACAATTGACCACTAAATGGTAACACCCCAATAAGTTTTTCAACTTATTTAAGTCGGGGTCCACGTTAATCAATTCATGGTAAAGCTGTGAAGTTCCCAACATGCAAACAGAAGAAGCAAATCACACATTTGTGTTCTCTTCATTCAATTCCCGGTATTTTTGTATCGGTTAGTCAGTAAATGAAGGACCCTGCAAATGGCTCTCAGTTATAGAGTTGGTGTGTCTATGTGCACTAACTATCTGTCCTTATCGAAGCAAAGAGGAGAAAAAAAGGATGAGTCCATTAATGTCAGAGAGTCTCCTGGTGGCTTAGTGGTCAGCAGAGATAAGAGTCAACAATGTCAGCGCACACTTTCCCCTCACTAGACAATCATTAACTGGAAGCACTGCTGGTTCAAGGTCTTGAAATAGCAAGTGTGGAGGCCACGCTACAAGATGCTGATTCTTCAGCTGATGAATAATAAACTTCAATGTTTGGGTCCACTTAGAAGGGAAGTTAAACGTCTGTCCTTGACTACTATCAATCTGCTCTTCTTCTTCCTCACACACACACACACACACACACACACACACACACACACACACACACACACACACACACACACACACACACACACACACACACACACATGTATACACACTCCCACATCCATAATGGGAGGGTTTCAAGCCAGCAGATGGCTTCTTCTCACTGCCAAGAGAATGTGTCCTCAGGGCCAGATCGCCACGTGGAGCGAACTTGGAGGTGAACTTCAGATGACTCGAAGAAGCTGATTCTCATTTTTCACACTCACTAAAGGGGAACTGCACCATTTCTTTGGAATTTTTGCATCATCATTCACAATCTTTATGAGAGACAAGAGCACATTTTGCATTCTAATCCGGAATAATCGGTTTGTTAATCCATTCTGCCTGAAAATGCATCCAAAAACCGCCAACAATACTGAATGAATGAATGAATGAAATAAGTTTATTTCGGTCACACAAAAAGAAAAAAAAAAGAATGAGCGAAAAAGGAATAGGCTGAAGCCAAAGCTTATATTTGCCTATCCCAGGGGTCACCAACGCGGTGCCCGCGGGCACCAGGTAGCCCGTAAGGACCAGATGAGTAGCCCGCTGGCCTGTTCTAAAAATAGCTCAAATAGCAGCACTTACCAGTGAGCTGTCTCTATTTTTTAAATTGTATTTATTTACTAGCAAGCTGGTCTCGCTTTGCTCAACATTTTTGATTCTAAGAGAGACAAAACTCAAATAGAGTTTGAAAATCCAAGAAAATATTTTGAAGACTTGGTCTTCACTTGTTTAAATAAATTCATTAATTTTTTTACTTTGCTTCTTATAACTTTCAGAAAGACAATTTTAGAGAAAAAACACATATACCTTTTTACCTTTTAAATTCCTTCCTCTTCTTTCCTGACAATTTAAATCAATGCTCAAGTAAATTTATTTTTTTTTATTGTAAAGAATAATAAATACATTTTAATTTAATTCTTCATTTTAGCTTCTGTTTTTTCGACGAAGAATATTTGTGAAATATTTCTTCAAACTTATTATGATTAAAAATAAAAAAAAATATTATGGCAAATCTAGAAAATCTGTAGAATCAAATTTAAATCTTATTTCAAAGTCTTTTGAATTTCTTTTAAAATTTTTGTTCTGAAAAATCTAGAAGAAATAATGATTTGTCTCTGTTAGAAATATAGCTTGGTCCAATTTGTTATATATTCTAACAAGGTGTAGATTGGATTTTAACCTATTTAAAACATGTCATCAAAATTATAAAATTAATCTTAATCAGGAAAAATTACTAATGATGTTCCATGAATTCTTTTTTTAATTTTTTCAAAAAGATTCCAATTAGCTAGTTTTTCTCTTCTTTTTTTCGGTTGAATTTTGAATTTTAAAGAGTCGAAATTGAAGATAAACTATGTTTTAAAATTAAATTGTCATTTTTTTGGTGTTTTCTCCTCTTTTAAACCGTTCAATTAAGTGTAAATATCATTAATTATGAATAATAACATAGAGTTAAAGGTAAATTGAGCAAATTGGCTATTTCTGGCAATTTATTAAAGTGTGTATCAAACTGGTAGCCCTTCGCATTAATCAGTACCCAAGAAATAGCTCTTGCTTTCAAAAAGGTTGGTGACCCCTGGCCTATCCTATACCTTCACTGAAAATTAGATTTCCTGGAACATCTAGGTAAAAAATATCAATAGGATGAAAGTAATTGTTACTATATTTTATAATTTTCAACTATTTCACCTTTCAAGGTTTTCTTAAACCTTAACAAAGAACTACATGTCTTCAGCTCATCACTGAGCTTCTTCCTCCGTTTAACTCCTAAAACTGAAATACACTTGTACTTTATATTCCTTCTTACTTTACATATTTCAACAATCAATACCCCTCGTAAATGATGTACTCAGTTTACATGTTGGGACCTGAATATGAAGCGAGTATTAGCGATCGTTAAGGACCTATTTATAGCCGCGCTGTCATCAGGTAGCTGCAGTAGCTTGTGTTTGCATATTGACTTACTGAGCTACTGGATCATGATCACCTCCAATTTGGCAAAAGTTAATTCAAGATTATAAGTTGTTCATCTGTTACATTCAACTTATACCCGGCAATGGAGAGAAAGACACGAAAAAACAAATGCTAACCCTTCGTGACGGTGATGAGAGTGCGGAAATATGACCACATCACTCCAGTTCTCAAATCCCTTCACTGGCTTCCTGTTCCACTCAGGATTGAATACAAAGTCTCCCTACTAACCCACCAGTACCTCCATGGAAATGCCCCCCTCTAACTCAAAGAACTGCTCACCACCAAATCCTCCACACGATACCTACGCTCCAGACAGGCTAGCCTCCTCCGACCTCTTTATATACAAAGCTCAGAACTTCTCTGAGCTCATAAGTACACTAGCCAAGTGGAAGCCTAAAAAACATAGCAACAGTACTCATCTTGATATTGTGCGACAATGTGCTCTCTCATATGTGTACACACATCAATCAATCAATCAATCAATGTTTATTTATATAGCCCTAAATCACAAGTGTCTCAAAGGGCTGTACAAGCCACAACGACATCCTCGGTACACATCTCAAAGCTAGTAGTTATTTACTGCCAAACTGTGTGTTTTTGTCTTCAGGTTTGGACTACCTGTCTGCTATTTACTAGGACAACACATTTTGGTCAG
>NC_084731.1:99718572-99821072 GCF_033978785.1 Entelurus aequoreus
ACAGTCCTAATTTTTATCTTTTTAAATGACTCAATAAATAAAACATTTTGAGAGTGGTTTACATTTTGTGCTTCAACAACTCAGTAAGTGTCTGTTATTTACAAAAAAAAACAAGTGTTTTTGTGTGAATCATAACATGGAAATTGTTAACATGATGCAAAAAAAAATTCTAACTATTCCCCAAACTTTTAGTCTGCATATCTCGATACAGTATGGTGATATAGTGATACATTGCAATATTATACATAGTTCACTAATCAAATACAAGTGGTATATATGTATACTAGATCCGGGGTTCTTAACCTTTTAAACCTCGGTCCCCAACTTTTCCACTACAGAGGGGTCCAGGGCCCACTCAAATATTAACACTGAACTACTAATCTTACTCTTGATTTGAATCGTATTCAATATTTAAATCTAACCTACATACAGTTTAACAGGTTAAATCTTGTCAAATGATATGGAACCAAAGTTTATTCCCAAGGCTTTGGTCAGGCTGATTACAATAATAAATACTAATCAAATATACTGCAAAAGAAGGGAGTCACAAAGGCGAATGAAAAATAAATGTACGTACTATTTTGCAGCGATAAAATACACTCTAACTAAACTATATCTACAATTATAATAAATATATGTTTCCTAAATAAATTATCAATAAAATTTAGGTGCAAATGAAAATACAGCTTCACCACTTTAGTCATATTTTTTGCGCTTAAGAAACTTGATATTGTCATTACTGCCACAAGTGGTGGAAAAGTGTACCACAACTGAGTACGTCTGTGGCCCATAAGGACCACAGCTGAGAAACAGATGTTTTTTGTGGCTGGCCTCCAGGTGGCGCTCGCAGCACAACACTGGGCCTATGGTTAAGAAATACTGTGTTAGATGACAGCAGTGGCGGGCCGTGCGTTTCCCACCTAGGCCTTCAGTGATGATGACCTCTCCAAATAGCATCATTGATGTCACCACATGACCATTGCTGGAGAAATACTATACAGGAAGACATTTACACACTACTCAGTATTGAATCACATCAACACTGTACAAAGCGGGTTATTTTCTGGCACATTTAAAAATCAATAAAGCCACATCATCAATTAAAACATATCTTATGTGGTACTGTCAAAATAAAAATGGCAAAAAACATATTAAATGCGAAAAAATAAAGATATACAATATTTGAACTCACAAATTGTAGCACCCATTCGACGGCGTATAAGCCAGTGGTACCCCTCGTAGTCGGCTGATGGGAGTGGAAATGGCTGGCATTTCCCCATTTCATCGTCGACATGGTCTCACAAGATGTAGTTTCTCTTTGAATATCCTTCTTGAAAATGGCCTTGCAAATATATGTGTTGTCTTGCGGACGAGGCGTGCTGGCTGACTTCTTAAAGTTTACTCCACAGCGTGCTCGTCAATAACATCCAGCTATCGGCATGGCTCCATTCAACACCCTAAACGGGGCCGCTGCGCTTGCTCTTCACTACTGTGGCATGCTGGGTAATGGAGTTCTTATGTTACCTAGCTCATAACATCACAATATATATCTGCCACCTAATCAACGTTTTGTTCTCCTTCTTTGTGGGTCAACACTTCCTGCTTCCTGCTGAATTGCAACTTGTGATTGGATACTCACTTTGGAGTGACAAGTGAGTATCCGATCACGGTCTCGTTAACATCAGGCTACTGTCAACAACTTGTGATCTGGTTGGCTATCGCAACTGTCCATCAACTGTATGTGTTCTCAAAGTCATCCACTAACAGGACGCCTAAATGTCACGTTCAAGGTGAGGCCATCTAGAAGGCCCTACTGACAACAACTCCTGATCTGATTGGCTATCACAATCATCTATCAACTGTATGTGGCCGTTCACTTACAGTGCACACACATTGTTGATTCTGAAGGCAATTTGAATACTTTTGCATATTTAGGGAAAGTCAATTAAAAATGACTTTTATTTTTAATTATGATCATGGTTAATGTTAGGGCAGCAGAGTGACGGCACACCACTGGATGACAGTCAGAATTAATTGGAGGAACTGAGTGGAAAAACAATGTTAATAAAAGGATCAATTTCCAATCATTGCAATTGCATAGAAAATGGATCAAGTTTCTTGCCAGATACAACATAAATTCCCTTGACTTCTTAACTGGCTCATCACTAACTCCACACAGCGAGGTAGCACTGCAACACTTTGCAGAGGTTCAATATCCATCCATCCATCCATCTTCTTCCGCTTATCCGAGGTCGGGTCGCGGGGGCAGCAGCTTAAGCAGGGAAGCTCAGACTTCCCTCTCCTCAGCCACCTCGTCCAGCTCCACCCGGGAGATCCCGAGGCGTTCCCAGGCCAGCCGGGAGACATAGTCTTCCCAACGTGTCCTGGGTCTTCCCCGTGGCCTCCTCCCGGTCGGACGTGCCCTAAACACCTCCCTAGGGAGGCGTTTGGGTGGCATCCTGACCAGATGCCCGAACCACCTCATCTGGCTCCTCTCGATGTGGAGGAGCAGCGGCTTTACTTTGAGCTCCCCCCGGATGGCAGAGCTCCTCACCCTATCTCTAAGGGAGAGACCCGCCACCCGGCGGAGGAAACTCATTTCGGCCGCTTGTACCCGTGATCTTGTCCTTTCGGTCATAACCCAAAGCTCATGACCATAGGTGAGGATGGGAACGTAGATCGACCGGTAAATTGAGAGCTTTGCCTTCCGGCTCAGCTCCTTCTGCACCACAACGGATCGATACAGCGTCCGCATTACTGAAGACGCCGCACCGATCCGCCTGTCGATCTCACGATCCACTCTTCCCTCACTCATGAACAAGACTCTTAGGTACTTGAACTCCTCCACTTGGGGCAGGGTCTCCTCCCCAACCCGGAGATGGCACTCCACCCTTTTCCGGGAGAGAACCATGGATTCGGACTTGGAGGTGCTGATTCTCATCCCAGTCGCTTCACACTCAGCTGCGAACCGATCCAGCGAGAGCTGAAGATCCTGGCCAGATGAAGCCATCAGGACCACATCATCTGCAAAAAGTAGAGACCTAATCCTGCAGCCACCAAACCAGATCCCCTCAACGCCTTGACTGCGCCTAGAAATTCTGTCCATAAAAGTTATGAACAGAATGGGTGACAAAGGGCAGCCTTGGCGGAGTCCAACCCTCACTGGAAACGTGTCCGACTTACTGCCGGCAATGCGGACCAAACTCTGGCACTGATCATACAGGGAGCGGACCGCCACAATCAGACAGTCCGATACCCCATACTCTCTGAGCACTCCCCACAGGACTTCCCGAGGGACACGGTCCAATGCCTTCTCCAAGTTCAATACATGATTAAAAAACAAACAAATATTATACAATATTTTCTTTATGTCACTATATCAATATATATTTGATTATGTCGTGAGAAACCGCATTGTGATATGTTGTCATCTTGATATTTTCCCCAGCCCTGGTTGATAGGGCAGGAGTACGTCATGGATTTGTTTAGAACTTTTGATAAGCATCAAACTTCACCCCAACTACTGTACAGGTGACAACTAGAATCTGTAATGGACAATCCCATCAAATGTAACTCTTTTAAGCAAAAGGCCAGATGTCAAAGCCCTCTTTATGGCACCTTACAGTGCACGCCAACAATAGGTTTACTATTGATTTGCCCAAAGCCTTCCTGTGCTTAATTCTTAGCCTTAAACAAACAGTGTGTCCTTTTAACTTATAGAGCTTCCATCAGGTGACACCTTAGGGCTTCTGTAAATACAAAAGCTGTAAAATCAATGACAGCTATATAATTGTTTGCACAGCAGGCAACCAACCCACCAGACCGACCAGAAGCCCTCTGGTATTAACCCGGAGTAAAATATGCATGTATCCAAACAAAGAGACAGTGCAATACAGGAAATGCAATCTTCTAGGGTTGTGCGGTCAACCCAGCGTGGCCCAAATGTCACTTTTGAAGGCGATGCACATCCTCCGCCATTTATTTAGTAGCTCCAATCTGTCACTACCACCACACGGTTTTAGGAACATGCTGGAAGTCCTCACATATTAGAGTGAATGTGATGATGTTATATAGAAGATGCAAGTCTAGCGATGCAAATACTAAGTGTGTTACTTGTCATGGAACGGGTGTGGTGAAGATCCATGTTAATCTGCTGGATTCGCAGCGGCCTTTCCACACCCAGCCTGAGGCCATGCCACACCAAAACATGCTGGCCTAATCTCTTGCAAACGGGGGCTGCTACTGGGAGATAGTGAGGCTGCGACCCACTGGGAGGGGGGACTGGTATGCATTGTGCTTACCAGAGGTGATCAATTCCAATATTGAAATGGTTGATACCAGTTGGTTGGTATCGAATCGATACTAGCGTGGTGATACCAATATTATGCTGTTCTCGTCCTGGTTTATTAGTACTTTTTGCTTGTGTTTAGTGATTTTGTACTGTTGACTTTATTTTGTTCAACCAATTGTGTGCAATACACGGGAGTCTGTACCAAAATGTATTTCGATACTTTTCTAAATAAAGGGGACCACAAAAATTGGCATTATTGGCTTTATTTGAACAAAAAATGTCAGTGTACATGAAACATGTTTATATTGTCATTTAGTCCTTAAATAAAATGTTGAACATACTAGACAACTTGTCTTTTAGTAGTAAGTAAACAAACAAAGACCCCTTATTAGTCTGCTGACGTATGCAGTAACATATTGTGTCATTTATACACCTATTTTTTTGTACATATTATAAAGGACAAGCTCTAAAAATTGATTATTAATCCACTTGTTCATTTACTGTTAATATCTGCTTATTTTCTGTTTTAACATGTTCTATCTACACTTCTGTTAAAATGTAGTAATCACTTATTCTTCTCTTCTTTGATACTTTACATTAGTTTTGGATGATACCACACATTTAGGTATCGATCCGATACCAAGTAGCTACAGGATCATACATTGGTCATATTCAAAGTCTTCATGTGTCCAGTGACATATTTACTGACTTTATAAACATAATATACATTTTTTAAAAAGGAAAAAAAAATGTTTTGACGATAAAAAAATATTGATGCAATCATAGTAGTATCGACTAGATACGCTCTTGTAATTGGTATCATTACAGTGGATGTCAGGTGTAGATCCACCCATGGCATTTGTTTACATTGTGACGGTGGTGAGCTATTGTATCCTCCTACGGTGTGTAGTGAAGCATGTTTAGCTATTCCTCTTCCTGCATTGATAATGGTACTTTTAAGGAACATACTTTATTTGTCGCCATGGAGGCGAGGATTAGTGATTTAGAAGTAGCTAAAACAGTGCCGACTATGGATGGATGTTCGCTGCTAACTAGCTAGCCATGTCTTAAAGCAGCTCTTCCTGAGGGTGTTTCAGTGTTATAACTTCACCTTTATCTTTACTTTTTACACCAAAATGCGTCCATTCTCCCTTTTCTGTCTACACACTGTGTCTGCTTGTAAGTACTCTGTGTGTGTGCGCTGCCCAACATGCTCCTCTGCTCGAAAAACCAGCAAAGTCACCACGTGACGACGATACGCCGTCATGCTCGTTAAAAATAACTAAATAAATTGGGAATCCATCCGTCCATCCATTTTCTACCGTGTGTCCCTTTCAGGGTCACGGGGTGCTGGAGCCTATCTCAGCTGCATTCAGGTGGTAGGCGGGGTACACCCTGGACAAGTCGCCACCTCATCGCAGGGCCAACACAGATAGACAGAACCGGTACTTATCAAACAGTTTTTGATTCATTAGTAACGCGATACTATACTAGTACCGGTATACCGTACAACCTAACACGGGAGTAATTGTTTTATTTTGTTAATACTGTTGCATTATCTTATATTGTTATATACGACCATATTGTTACAGTGTTCACAGAAAAGTGTGTACAAAATATTGTTTGGCCTAAAACCGGTTTAATCAGATTCTAATCCTGATCAAGGCAGAAATGAACATATCTTTCGATGATCTTAAAAAACGGCCAAGTAAAAAGTATCGGTACTGGCTCGATGTTTACAAAATGTTACCCTAGTTACCGTAAAGCTAACTATCGTGCGTAACAAATGGTCAGTTTGTCCACCAATCATTCAATCCAAAGAATCTCAGGCATAGGTGAGTCAGCCTCTGTGCTTTTTTGCTTAATGACTACGCTGCATAAAATAAGCCACCGAGGGACCAAATTTGCATGTGGCAGCACTTTGATGAAGGGGAGGAACACTATTGAACTGAAGGAAGAACTCACAGCAAAGTGATGCCCATTTGGCACTCCCCTCTACCTTTCTGCCAACACCTCTTCAATAAATGCACAAGTGAGGTTTAATGCTCATGTATCCATTGAATTGGTCATTTATATGTATTTTGCATTGTTTACTATTTGTAAAACTACAGTAGTACCTCAACTTACATGCTTACTTGTGTCTGTGACCAAGCTCTTGACTTAAAACACTTGTATCTCAAATCAGACTGAAACCAAGCCCCTCAAAACAGCAGTTTAAACTTGTAACATGATTTCAAAAAAGAAAAACACAACTTTTAGATTAGAAATATTGTTGGAAACTTTCTAATAGAATGTAACAAAAAAAACTACATTTTGATGTAATAATAATGGACTTCTACCGTATCTCCTTCCAGCTGGGTCCCCATCAAACACACCATCAGCAGCTTTTCTATATTTTCATCGGAAAATGCCTGCCGTTTCGATATCAATTCAATAAGTACCCTCCACTTCCTCTTTGCAGCGCAGTCCTTCACACCCACTTTCATCCTTCCCATGGTTGGAAAACAAAGTTATGTCGATCTCTAGTTGTAAGCTAACGCTAGCGAGTAAGACCAGATGTTTTGGATGGATCTTACAGGGGTTCACTGTGGAATTCGATACGCCAACTAATGGTGGGGATGCTTGTAACTAAAAGGTAAAGCATAGCACTTAGCTGAGAGACAGCTCTGATCTCAAAACACTCTTAAATTGAGGTACCACTGTATCACTGTTTGCATTCAAATGTGTTTTTGCATTAAAAGGATGATTCGATCTACATTCAAAACACTTCCTTGTTGGCATTCCCAGATTGCTAATGAAACCAGGTCCCATCCTCTCCAAAAGTACCAATTTATCTTTTGAAAATGTACAGTTTAAATAAATATAATGAAGACAAACTATTTTTCTTAAGACACAGTTGAAAACAAACTTCATAAACATTATATAGATTCACCCGGTCACAACAATATACACTAAAAAACATCATATTACAGTATCTGTAAAGTATTATTTCATGTTTTGTTTGTACACAGCTAGCTCCACAGTGTATGTACTGTATTTATAATAACAAATATAATGTGTATAATGATCATTATTATAGTGACTCACTCGATGGACAGTTGTGCGTTTGGTCCAGATGGCCGGGGACATTTTTATTCCGGTTTGTTTTGGGTAAGCACACCATTTACAGTATGTCGGCATACCTTGGCTACAAGTTCCACATTTACACCGTCAAGTCACGCTGCCCTTACTCTCTTGGCTTCCTCCACCGTTTCACCCTCTTTTTGTGCTCACTTCTATGAGCAGTAGTTCATCCTCTGTAAATTCAGCTTCAAAAAAATAAGGTTGTGAATCCTAATTTGTCCAAAAATAGCCATCCTCGTCGTCTATTAGCAAGTCTGTCATGATTTTTTATTTCTACATTTAAAACACTTTATGCGGTCTACATGACATGTAATGGTGGTTCATGTGGTCAAAATTATGTTTTACAGAACGTTTTCAAGCTGCTTCCTGACCGTGTCTTCAGAATGCGCCGTTTTGTGAGCGAGTGTCCTTTACGTGCCTCCACTTCGACTGCGTCTTCTACCCGCCATTTTTGTTTTAGTTTTGTTCGCTTCCATAGCGAGTCTACTGACAGATATAAGTTCGAACTAAAGGCTACTAGAATGCATGTCCATGTACGAGCCAGTCTGCCCCACAACAAGATAGCGAAAAAGGAGCATATTGACTACAGAAGACCTGGCAAAATAGGGCCCGCGGGGCCACATGCGGCCCATTAAGATTTTCAATCCGGCCCGCCGGACGTTCTACACCATTTTTGTACACCTTTAACATGAAAAGTGTATTTGCCATTATGATGTTTTTAAATGACCGTAAGTCTTGAACTATAGAAAGTATTTCAATGGTCGAAATCTGCACTTTTGAGTGTTATAGAGTTATTAGGGTAATGTAGGTCACAGCAGCTCAGACCAGGAACAAAGCAGAGTGGGCGGGGCTTGTTTACAGAGCAGCCAGCCCCAAACACGTGTCGGAAACAGATGTGGAAGCAGATTTTTACCACCAATTTCTGCATAAAAGTAATAATATATCATATTGTAGGTGTTTATTAAACTTTGCATTCATATTTTGCTGTTTTTATATTCTTGTTGTGTTTTGCTTGATTGTAAAAGGTGTCTATGGAGGAGCTGGTCTTAGAAGTAAAAGATATTCATATGTTGTTAATATTCAGTGTTTTATTGTTCATAGTTAATATTGTAAATCCCACTTTCTTTATTTGCATGTACATCTTGAGTGTCCCATTCAGTTAAAAACTGTAAAATTATATTCCATTTGTTTGAGGTGGTCTGTCATAACGTTTTTAGTATTAGCATTATTTGACTTTTGGTATTAGTGTTCCTGAAAAAAGGGAGCCAATCACACATACTGTACAGCACATTTTTATAGCTAAATGTGTACGTATAATTTATACACACATACACATTGGCCCCCCAGACACATTCTTTTCTCTCAATCTGGCCCCCCGAGTCAAAATATTTTCCCACAGTGTCGGACTACATTTATACCATATATGGATAATCCGATTAAGTTTTTCCCAACCGGTGACTTCACAGGTTGTGGAAATTCCAAACGGTTCATTTGACGGAAGTAGGAAGGAAGGCGAGATTATTTTATAAACATCTCCGCAATGCGTCCACGGTTTCATTTCAACACAGATTCCCAACATTGTAACATTTATAAATCAGAAACGACTAAATTAATTGTTGGTAGGTCTCCTGTAATAGTTTTGGGTGTCTGGAACGGATTGATGGGATTTACGTTATAACTTGTCGGAGAAGTTGCTTCGGTTATCGTTCCATTCAGTCTTTGTCAGACCTTTTGGAACGAATTGCTAAAAAAAAAAAACTACCGTATTTTCCGGACTGTAAATGGCAGTTTTTTTCATAGTTTGGCCGGGGGTGCGACTTATACTCAGGAGCGACTTATGTGTGAAATTATTAACACAATACTGTAAAATATCCAATAATATTATTGATGTCATTGACGTAAGAGACTAGACGTATAAGATTTCATGGGATTTAGCAATTAGGAGTGACAGATTGTTTGGTAAACGTATAGCATGTTCTATATGTTATAGTTATTTGAATGACTCTTACCATAATATGTTACGTTAACATACCAGTTGGTTATTTATGCCTCATATAACGTACACTTATTCAGCCTGTTGTTCACTATTCTTTAGACATTTTAAATTGCCTTTCAAATGTCTATTCTTGCTGTTGGCTTTTATCAAATACATTTCCCCAAAAAATGCGACTTATACTCCAGTGCGACTTATATATGTTTTTTTCCTTCTTTATTATGCATTTTCGGCCGGTGCGACTTATACTCCAAAAAATACTGTAAACTGAAAAATGCGGTAAATTATTCCCAACTGGTGACTTCACAGGTTGTGGAAATTCCAATTTGACGGAAGGAGGAAGAAGGGCAAGATTATTTTATAAACATCTCTGCAATGCCTCCACGGTTTAATTTCAACACCGATACCCAACATTGTAACATTTATAAATCAGAAAAGACTAAACTCATTGTAGGTAGGTCTCCTGTAATAGTTTTGGGTGTCTGGAACGGATTGATGGGATTTACCTTGTTTCTTGTCGGAGAAGTTGCTTCGGCTATCGTTCCATTCAGTCTTTGTCAGATCTTTTGGAACGGATAAGAAGTATTTCCCTGTAGAAAAAAAAAAACTACAGTATTTTTCAGACTATAATGGCAGTTTTTTTCATAGTTTGGCCGGGGGTGCGACTTATACTCAGGAGCGACTTATGTGTGAAATTATTAACACAATACTGTAAAATATCAAATAATATTATTGATGTCATTCACGTAAGAGACTAGACGTATAAGATTTCATGGGATTTAGCGATTAGGAGTGACAGATTGTTTGGTAAAGGTATAGCATGTTCTATATGTTATAGTTATTTGAATGTCTCTTACCATAATATGTTACGTTCACATACCAGTTGGTTATTTATGCCTCATATAACGTACACTTATTCAGCCTGTTGTTCACTATTCTTTAGACATTTTAAATTGCCTTTCAAATGTCTATTCTTGCTGTTGGCTTTTATCAAATACATTTCCCCAAAAAATGCCACTTATACTCCAGTGCGACTTATATATGTTTTTTTCCTTCTTCATTATGCATTTTCGGCCGGTGCGACTTATAATCCAAATAATACTGTAAACTAAAAAATGTGGTAAATGATTCCCAACTGGTGACTTCACAGGTTGTGGAAATTCCAATTTGACGGAAGGAGGGCAAGATTATTTTATAAACATCTCTGCAATGCCTCCACAGTTTGATTTCAACACCGATACCCAACATTGTAACATTTATAAATCAGAAACGACTAAATTCATTGTAGGTAGGTCTCCTGTAATAGTTTTGGGTGTCTGGAACGGATTGATGGGATTTACCTTGTTTCTTGCCGGAGAAGTTGCTTCGGCTATCGTTCCATTCAGTCTTTGTCAGATCTTTTGGAACGGATAAGAAGTATTTCCCTGTAGAAAAAAAAAAAACTACAGTATTTTTCAGACTATAAATGGCAGTTTTTTTCATAGTTTGGCCGGGGGTGCGACTTATACTCAGGAGCGACTTATGTGTGAAATTATTAACACAATACTGTAAAATATCAAATAATATTATTGATGTCATTCACGTAAGAGACTAGACGTATAAGATTTCATGGGATTTAGCAATTAGGAGTGACAGATTGTTTGGTAAACGTATAGCATGTTCTATATGTTATAGTTATTTGAATGACTCTTACCATAATATGTTACGTTAACATACCAGTTGGTTATTTATGCCTCATATAACGTACACTTATTCAGCCTGTTGTTCACTATTCTTTAGACATTTTAAATTGCCTTTCAAATGTCTATTCTTGCTGTTGGCTTTTATCAAATACATTTCCCCAAAAAATGCGACTTATACTCCAGTGCGACTTATATATGTTTTTTTCCTTCTTTATTATGCATTTTCGGCCGGTGCGACTTATACTCCAAAAAATACTGTAAACTGAAAAATGCGGTAAATGATTCCCAACTGGTGACTTCACAGGTTGTGGAAATTCCAATTTGACGGAAGGAGGGCAAGATTATTTTATAAACATCTCTGCAATGCCTCCACGGTTTGATTTCAACACCGATACCCAACATTGTAACATTTATAAATCAGAAACGACTAAACTCATTGTAGGTAGGTCTCCTGTAATAGTTTTGGGTGTCTGGAACGGATTGATGGGATTTACCTTGTTTCTTGTCGGAGAAGTTGCTTCGGTTATCGTTCCATTCAGTCTTTGTCAGACCTTTTGGAATGGATTACTGAAAACAAAAAACCTTAAATTCTTAGAATGAGATGTAAAGTCAAATATGTATTATCGCCCACCTCTAGTGCATACCTCATGTTGAGATGTATAGTGTATGTCACTAAAGGAAAGACAAACATCATAACGCATCATCTGTCATGCTCGCTGAGTTTAGCGGGTGTACGAATGCAACAATCCAACGCACTAGACTTGGCCATAGGCGAAGAGGCAAATGACAGTTCAATTGCCTCAAGTTCCAAGTGAGATTATTGTTATTTTTAGTCTTGTAAACAAAGTAAACGTGTGGAGAGCGAGGCCCGTGCTCAGCAAAGCAGCCGCTGGAGGCTAGAATTAGTTCTAGCATGTCAGCAAAACTCCGCAGGCACAGGCAGGTTTACCAAGAAGTACTTTTTGGACTGACTACTTCAACTACAGGGAAATACTTATTTTCCATTTCAAACTGCTTGGAGTGACTACTTCAACTACAGGGAAATACATTCTAATCTGTTTCAAACTGCTTGGAGTGACTACTTCAACTACAGGGAAATACATTCTAATCTGTTTCAAACTGCTTGGAATGACTACTTCAACTACAGGGAAATACTTATTTTCCATTTCAAAGTGCTTGGAGTGAATACTTCAACTACAGGGAAAGACTTCTTATCCGTTTAAAACTGCTTGGAGTGACTAATTCAACGTGGGAAATACTTCTTTTCCATTTCAAAGTGCTTGGTATAGCTGCACATTGATGGTTTGAGAAGAAATACATGAGTATTTGAACTTAAGACTGTAGAAAAAGGAGAGAAAGCCAAGAAAAGAAGACGAGTGAGTTGAGTTGATGTGAAAAGGCAAAGACTAAAGAAGCCAATCGAGAGGAGCCAGCAGGCCTGTCAGGAGCAGCTGTAGTCCCTCCCCGGGCCGCCGGCCTGCTAAATGCTGCTGCCTCGCAGGGACGATGGTGGTGGTGACGGTGTCGGTGACGGTGACGGTGATGGTGGAGGGCTGCTAAACATGGCGGCGCTCTCCGAGGATGGGAGCTACGGATTAGTTAGTGGCCAGCAGGGCGCTGACAGAGTCACAGTTTTACACGTCAAGTTGACCGAGACGGCGCTGAGAGCCTTCGAGAGTTACCAAAATAGCACGGTGAGTCGTCTCTTTTACTGCCGGCGTCTGGCTGGCGAGCGGCGGCGGGCTGCCACGACAGTGCCGGGGAAGCAGAGTGCCACGCACGGCTAAAGCTGCACCTTCACTTCAGCCCTGGCCGGCAACAATACACCTTTTTTTCTCCCCTTTCCTTCAATTCAACGGCAGGGGACATTAAATCTGGCGTTTTATGTTTGTTTCGGAACTGTTATAGGAACTGACAAACTCGCTTTAGCCGAGAAAGTCTTGTTAATAAACCGGACAGCTTTTGCTAGCATTCTCTTAGTAGCGTCGCTGCTATGTTGACATTTTATTGCACTTTGCTTTTAGACACTAAGAAAAGTTTACATTTTGTTAACGTCGTCATCAGTTTATGTTAATACAACATGTGTGGTTACCTATGTTTGTAGAAGGAGTACATACATACATACATACATACATACAGTCACCATCAAAAGTGTACATCCACTTGTAAAGAACATCATGTCATGGCTGTCTCGACTTTACAATCATTTCTTATTTTTTTGTGATGTAGTGATTGGAGCACATACTTGTTGCTCACAAAAACATTCATGAAGTTTGCTTCTTTTATGAATTTATTATGTGTCTACTGAAAATGTGAGGGTCAAAAGTATACATACAGCTTGCTTACATGTCCCTTGGCAAGTTGACCTGCAATAAGGCGCTTTTGGTAGCCATCCACTGGGATTTTTGACCACAAAATTGCTGCAGTTCAGCTAAATGTGTTGCTTTTCTGACATGGACTTGTTTCTTCAGCATTGTCCACACCAGGGGTCACCAACCTTTTTGAAACCAAGAGCTACTTCTTGGGTAGTGATTAATGCGAAGGGCTACCAGTTTGATACACACTTAAATAAATTGCCAGAAATAGCCAATTTGCTCAATTTACCTTTAACTTTATGTTATTATTAATCATTAATTATATTTACACTTAATTGAACGGTTTAAAAGAGGAGAAAACACGGAGAAAAAAAAGACAATTAAATTTTGAAACATAGTTTATCTTCAATTTTGACTCTTTAAAATTCAAAATTCAACCGAAAAAAAGAAGACAAAAACTAGCTGATTCGAATCTTTTTGAAAAAATTCAAAAAATAATTTATGGAACATCATTAGTAATTTTTCCTGATTAAGATTAATTTTAGAATTTTGATGACATGTTTTAAATAGGTTAAAATCCAATCTACACTTTGTTAGAATATATAACAAATTGGACCAAGGTATATTTCTAACAAAGACAAATCATTATTTCTTCTAGATTTTCCAGAACAAAAATTTTAAAAGAAATTCAAAATACTTTGATATAAGATTAAAATTTGATTCTACAGATTTTCTAGATTTGCCAGAATAATTTTTTTGAATTTTAATCATAATAAGTTTGAAGAAATATTTCACAAATATTCTTTGTCGAAAAAACAGAAGCTAAAATGAAGAATTAAATTAAAATGTATTCATTATTCTTTACAATAAAAATAAAAAAAAATACTTGAACATTGTCAGAATTGTCAGGAAAGAAGATGAAGGAATTTAAAAGGTAAAAAGGTATAAAAATCCTAAAATCATTTTTAAGGTTGTATTTTTTTCTCTAAAATTGTCTTTCTGAAAGTTATAAGAAGCAAAGTAAAAAAAATAATGAATTTATTTAAACAAGTGAAAACCAAGTCTTTAAAATATTTTCTTGGATTTTCAAATTCTATTTGAGTTTTGTCTCTCTTAGAATTAAAAATGTCGGGCAAAGCGAGACCAGCTTGCTAGTAAATAAATACAATTTAAAAAATAGAGGCAGCTCACTGGTAAGTGCTGCTATTTGAGCTATTTTTAGAACAGGCCAGCGGGCTACTCATCTGGTCCTTACGGGCTACCTGGTGCCCGCGGGCACCGCGTTGGTGACCCCTGGTCTACACGTTTAAGTCAGGACTTTGGGAAGGCCATTCTAAAACCTTCATTCTAGCCTGATTCCTTTACCACTTTTGAGGTGTGTTTGGGGTAGGGCTGGGCGATATACTCAATATATTGCGGGTTTGTCTCTGTGCGATATAGAAAATGACTATATGGTGATATTAGAGTATACGTTCTCACGCAGTTGCTTTTAGCTGCTGGCATTACACGACAGGCTCTCCTCGCTCTTTCCAGTGTCTCCTTCTCACAGACAGCAAACGCACCTTCTTACACACGTCACATTCTTTCACGTCATACGTATACGCCCTCGATGAGCAGAGGTAGCAGCATGGGTAACGTTAGCTGTGATGCTAGCGCAGCCGTGCGAGTGGGTAATACGAGAGAGAGAAGGGGGGAATCTGGTAACAAATGAAGGAATAATTTATTCCCCCAAAAAACAGCAGGGGGTGCATTGTCTGGCGGTGGTTTGGCTTCAAGTGGGAATATGTCGAACAGACAACCGTAATTTGTCAAGTGTGGGGCAAAAGCGTTGCTATAAAAAGTAGCATTACTGCTAATATGTAGCATCATTTGAAAAGTCACCCGCTAGAGAATGAAGAGTACTTCCTCCGCATGTCAACATCTCCGTTCGGTGCCACACGCCCACGCCATCAAAATGGCGAGGCAAACATTTCCAGATCAACACCGTATGAAAAAAATAGTGATTTTTTTAGTTGTGATTTCCTTCTCTGCATGAAAGTTTAAAAGTAGCATATATTAATGCAGTATGAAGAAGAATGTATTGATGTAGACACATAGAATCATCATACTGCTGTGATTATATGCATCAAGTGTTCATTCAAGGCTAAGGCAAAATATCCACATATATATGGCCTTAAAATATTGCGATATTAAAAAAAGGCCATATCGCCCAGCCCTAGTTTGGGGTCATCGTCCTGTTGGAACACCCAACTGCGCCCAAGACCCAACCTCCGGGCTGATGATTTTAGCTTGTCCTGAGGAATTTGGAGGTAATCCTCCTTTTTCATTGTCCCATTTAAAGCAGCAGTTCCATTGGCAGCAAAACAGGCCCAGAGCATAATACTACCACCACCATGCTTGACGGTAGGTTTGGTGTTCCTGGGATTAAAGGCCTCACTTTTTCTCCTCCAAACATATTGCTGGGTATTGTGGCCAAACAGCTCCGTTTTTGTTTCATATAACATCACATGGACAAAGATAAGACCTTCCGGAGGAAAGTTCTGTGGTCAGAAAGTGCCTTATTGCAGTGAAACTTGCCAAGGGACATGTAATAAAATATTAACATTGCTGTATGTATACTTTTGACCCTCACATTTTCAGTAGACCCATAATAATTTCATAAAAGAAGCAAACTTCATGAATGTTTTTTGTGACAAACAAGTATGTGCTCCAATCACTACATCACAAAAGAATAAGAGTTGTAGAAATGATTGGAAACTCAAGACAGCCATGACATGATGTTCTTTACAAGTGGATGTAAACTTTTGATCGCGACTATGTTCATTTATAGAGTCAGAAGTATGCTAAATGTCATTACAAGTGTTACTGGTTACCATATGGTTGAGTTAAAGCTAACAAATAAGTACATATAAATGTAAAAAAAAACGATGCTGCATGGATTGGCTCAATCTGTGGATTTACAACTGAACCAACATTATTTAAAGTGGTGAATGTTGACATTTTTATGAAGCTCTATGGCAGGGGTGTCAAACTAATTTTAGATGGGGGGCCACATGGAGAAAAATCTACTCCCAAGCTGGCCGGACTGGTAAAATCACGGCACGATAATTGAAAAATAAAGACAACTTCAGATTGTTTTCTTTGTTTAAAAATAGAACATGCACATTGTGAAAATGCACAAATCATAATGTTGTTGGGGTTTTATATACTTACATGTTGTGGTTAATAGTATTCCACATTTATTTGTCCTTATTTATACTTTCTGAATAAATGATGTGGTAATGTTCATCAGTCAACTCATTGGTGTTAATTTTCAATCTATCAAGATAAAAAAATTATATAAAAATCAAATTACCGTACAGTATGTTATTTATGTAGTTTGCTCATTTTCCTCGACTGGTGCACTAACATATGTTTTTTGTTTTACATATGCAGCATCATCTACAAAGATACACATAATTGCTATTGCAACATCTAGCGGACACAATTAGAACAGCAGTTTCTTTCATTCAAAAATTTCGGCTCATTTTTATATTTAGCAAACTCTTCCTGCGGGCCGGATAAAACCTGTTCGGGGGCCTGATCCAGGCCTTGGAGTTGTAGGTTTGACACCCCTGCTCTATGGGCAAGGGATGAATTATAATTATTTTGCATGTCAGGAGAAGAGAAGGAATTGTCGATGAATCCCACTTTTTTCAGCAAAGTGTTTACAGTTGTGACCAAAAGTTTTGGTCGTGACTTAACGTTTAAGAAAACATTTTAGATGTCTGTTATATACTGATTTTTGGCCATATAGTCATTTGTGTCATCCTAGATCTTGACCCTACCACTAAGCGTGAAGCATTTAAAACATGGTGTGCTATTAAGGCACTGCATAACTAGATGTGTGTGTGTGCGTGTGTATATATAACTTGTTAATCTTGAACCGTACACCCGTGAAGGTGTGACACAGGTGAACTCCTCTTGAGAGAATTGAGAGTGAGTGGTGAAGTCAAGTTACCTGACCTTAACTTTGCCAACAACGATGCTCTTACATAACACCTTGGCTCGTGTCAGGACCGATGGACCCAAGCAGAGTGTTCAGATGTCTGAACGTGTGCTTTATGGCACGTCACGCGTGTGACGGATGATAACCACACTGGCTTTTGCCTGCACGGTCAACCAATTAAACATTCAGTTCATTTAAATGTAACTAAATGACAACGCGGGTCGTTGCTAAATTGAAGGAATTCTTTTGTGGCTGCGACCTAATTGGACGTGGTGACGTTGGTGTGCACGCCATGTTGGAGCAGCCTGCCATCTCTCGCTGACTGAGCAGCCAAAACTGCCTGCTTTTTGTTTCTGGCCCTGGGCAGTGTGTGTTGTAGCTGAAGCAGTCGTTGCGCTACGGATGGAAGCTCGGCTATCTTTGTCTTTCTGTGGTGATCTGAACTGTGTGTCTACTGGTTGGTGTGTGTAATGGTGGGGGAGGGAGTCAAGGCAGTCAGTTGCTTGGGAGTAGTCAAGTTTTAACAACCCGTTTTGTCCTGTTTAAGGTATAATCTTTGCTTATCTCCGTGTATGAGTTGGCAGGTCGTGTAGGGATGCTCTAGTGTAATAAAATGCAGATTCCACTTAAATATGTAGACGTAACAACTTTTTCAAAAGGATTTTATCCAGTTTTGAGAGAGATTCTCTGCCTAAACTTACTGTATAATGCAGCAGTGAAGCCTCTGCATATTTTGTGGTAGTCAACACCAGTTCAATTACACATGCAGACCCATACAAACAACAATCATTTCAAAAATAGCCTTTATAAAATATTCTGAGTTCAAGTTCAACTGTTTTCTATAATTATATATTTTTATATAAAACAATAAACTTCACTTTTTTAATGGGCATAGATTTAGAAAGTTGGTAGGTTGCTATCTGCCTAGTCCACACGGTCTTCTTGGTACAACAGGTCACTAAGGCTTTGCGGTGCCAAGATGGTCCTTTTAGTGTTAGATCATCTCCACGAGAACTCGAATACATTCTGGCCTCTTGTCTGGACGCAAACGCATACTTTTTTACTTTAAAAACGCACACTTTGAATATTTTCAAAACTTTTGTATAGTGCCGCCTACGGAAACGACCTCACAGACGGGATGTCATAATTGTGTGCCAATTATTTCCACTCTTGACAAATACGACGGCAAACGATGTTTGCCTGCTGGCTTTAAACTTAAAAGAAACAAAAAAAACTGAAAGAACCTATTGTATTTTTAAGCGTAATATACAGCTACTTTTACTATGTAGTGACAAAAAAAGCACTGTTTACTGTAGTATCGACTCAAGACATGACGTCATGGGCACCTCTGATTGGCTAAAATTGCTTTCCAGTCCTTTATTCAGTGGTTGTCAAACTTTTTTCAGCAAGTACTATCTCTAAAAAACTTGGCTCTCCAAGTACCACCATAATGACCAAAATTAGAATGCAATGACCTAGTAGGCTTGTGTATTCACTAAAAACAGGGCAGAGGTTTTATTTAACAAGTGCTGTATTTCCCAGGCTATATAAAGCGCACGGGGATATACCGTTAAGCCGCACCTACTAAATTTGAGAAGAAAAAAATCTTGTTTTCATATATTAGCCGCATCGGACTATAAGCCGCAGATATATACCTTGTGAAATTAGTTATTTACACAAAAAATATTTTGTAAATGTTTATTTACATACCTTATTTGTTTCCAAACTGTGTCTGTAACACAGCAGTAAATGGCTGATCAAACAAAACATAGGTCATCCTCCAATCAGCTAAACAAACTCAATAACTCCACGGTGACGTTTTGACGAATTTATTGAGGAATTTGTGAAACTGAAACAATACAAAAAAAATGCCATTGTAAGTTAATAATACTAACACCAACACTCATAAAACGTGTTAGCATACTAGCTAATGCTAACGACGCTAGCTTCGTTACATTATGATAGCATGTACAAATATGCATGAAAACACTCCTACAGACATCACACATGGGACGTTTTAATAAGTAAGAATTGTTTTAGTTAAACTTTGAAACTTACAAATGTTGCTTGGAGTGATAAATTAAGAATCTTTTCGAGCAAAAGCGTTATGGACGCTTATTTCCGGTTTACAGCATCAAAACATTTTCAACCCGCAAAAACCCTGAGCGAACGCGTACAATAACACACCATTTCAGTCCTCTCCTTGTGTTTAATCCAAACTATTGAACACGAAACATTATTGGCATTAGTGAAAAAAAAATCCCATAAATTATCATTTTAATCATTTATTGAGTGTAGCTAATGAACATTTATGAAGTGGCAGAAACTTTAAAAATCTGCATGACATAGTTTCTGCAGGACGGTTGCAATCCTGCATATGGGAGTGTGTGGCTGCCCTGATCTGTGTGGCTGCCCTGATCTGTGTGGCTGCCCTGATCTGTGTGGCGGCTAACAGCTGAGAGTTTGGATTTTTTGTATTAATGCACATATATCAAAAGTGAGAAAAAGTAATTAACTATTATGGTAAGCAACACATGTTCTCTTTATTTTCCCTAAACTACGCATTGAGACTATTTAGTGTGTTTTATTCGCTTAACGGTACTTGATTAATCAAAGAAACTATTACTAAGAAACTCAACGATAATAGTCGCCCTGCATGTTTTGCATGCTTTTACCAGAGGAATTTGGGTTTGTAACGCTGGTCCATGACTCGCCTGACTGGAAAGACTCTACCAGTAATCGTTAACATTTGCATGGTTTTAAACTGTGGTTTCCCTTCACTTGCAGAATGTACCCTCTCTGCAGCCAACAATACAATTCAAGGGACTCCAAGGGGTAAGAATATTTTTCCCCCTGATTTTTATGTCCGACTCGGATGATGACTGTCTACATCATTAAATGTTCTTGCTTTTTATTCTTCATATGCCTTGTAGCAACAAAAACAGCATTAGTTTATTAATTCTTTGGCCTGGTCAACCTAATCAGCTACTTAACTGTTTCTCTTTTAGCAACTAATCTTTGTTATTAGGAGTGAGTGACTAAAGATAGCTGGAGTTGTGCGTATTTATGGAGTAATTAATTATACAACTTGTGATCTTATGAGAGCGCTGTGGGGGAAGGGACAAAAAACTAAATAAGGAAAAAACCCAGGCATTATGACTAAACTATTATTAGCTTCCTTTTTTAATGGTTTTAATCAAAATTCTAATTGAAATACTTGGAACTGAATGAATGAACAGGCTAAAAGTCAAAGACATTAAAATGCACAATGATACTTTGATTTCTTGCCTTCCCCTAAACCATGGTCCCAATCCTTTTCAAATCTCCATTTGATTCACATATGGTACATTTACTCTCATAGTGCCATGCAATCAGTCCCATCATTCCCCTGTTTGTTATTAACGGTAACTGCCACATTTCAGATTGTTTGGTAGGACTGGTTCTTAGAATCCCTGATGAAATCAGCACAATACCGGTGAGACAGTTTAAGTGGGATTGGGAATGGCACTGAAAAAATATTCAAACATCCAGGAAATGATGCTATAATGCCGTGTTGGATCACAATGTGATGACATTTATGCAAAAATATGATTGGGAAGAGTGGGTGAGTATGGGCCGGCCGGGGACAGGGCAAGAAGGGAGAACCATGTTTCAGCACGGTACGGTACTAACGGTACGGCATGAATGTGCCCTAATAAATTTGCATAAAAGCAGCCATTCCATCTCCTTTCTCAACAAAGCTATTTTTTTTATACATCTGATTATTTTCAACAATGCAATTATCCTCACTTCGTTGAATCATCCTGGGGTTTCCTTGTCTGAATTCTTTCAGCGCATTAAAATACCCAAGACAGATTCCTCCTCAGATGCCTCCCACAATTTTGATTTCTTCCTGTCCAATGTTGGCAAAGACAACCCTCAGGGAAGCTTTGAGTGCATCCAACAGTATGTTTCGAGGTAATGGCTGAATCGACTCTTTGTGTTCCCGTTGTCCACCTTTTTACCTCACATGCCTCATTGTCTCCAGCTCAGGGGCCTCTCACCTGGCTTTGTTGGCGACGGTACAGGACAAGGTCACAATATGTGCCACCAATGACTCCTACCAGGTGACCCGGGAGCGAATGACCCAGGCTGTAGAGGACACGCGTGAACGTGGGACCAAAGTCATCAAACCTGGTGGCCAGTACAGAGGCAAGGCTATACTAACACTTGATCACACATTACCAACCAGCAGATCTTGTTTGTTCAAATGCCGCCCCTTTTCAGAAGCTGAATAGGTTAAAACTGACCTGACTCCATTTGAAGCCAGTATGGCTACTGATTAGGTCATTCTGCCATTTTGGTCTGTTCCAGATTAACAGTACTGATATTGGCAAATGTAGATGTTTGTGTTGCACTGACACACCTGTCGCCTGCTGCTTGTTTTTCACACTTATCACTTACAAACAATCAACAATGATCACCCAAGTGATGTTTTGGCATACCGTAAGAACTGCGTAATAGGAAACCAGGACATAAATCATGTTTCAAATAGGGTAAAGAATGCGTATGCAGTCTTTATTGTAGCGTGTTGAACCAAAGGATTTTTAAAATGCTGACAGATTACAACAAAGTTGATCACACATATGGTAAGGATAAAGCTCATTATTTACATCTAAGCCACTTCATGGTGAAACCTATAAGCCTGGCTCATAAAATCTGTTCAGCAAGCTTGAAATTTTCTCCGGTTTGTTTGTTCGGGCCCTGGGGATAGATTCGCATTAACTATGCTCGATAGAAACTTGGAAATGAGGAGACCAACAGACTAAACAGGTAGTAAAAAAGCTTGTTAGCAACCAGCTGTGCGGGGTGAGCATCTAATTAACAATCACAAGAGAATCCTTTAATCTATCTATCTGGATACATCTTAAGATAACAAAACTAAGCTTATAATTTTCATTCTGCCATTTTTAAAGACAATATGTGGTAATGAGCTATCTTGGAACAAAGTGGGCTTTATTCTGTTATTGTTAACAATCTAACAAAACCAATTGTATGTAGCCTTGTTCTCCTGTAGTTGATCAGAGTTTCTGCTTTTTGACGCAGAGGTAAGGACAGGTGGGGTGTTACTTCGCGCTAACCTTAATCTTATAAAGGGCTTTAGAATTTCATAATGCCTAAGAAGTGGAAATCTGAAAACACTTAGTGACTTAGCACATGGCTCAGCAACATCACAGAGTTCTTTTCATTCCATTCACTTTTCTAGGCCAAGTCGCTGCAGTCTATTTTGGAGTAGATGTGAAGTCACTGGTGTGATGGCACTTCCGTTCTTTGAATACTAGAAAAAAGGTGTTTGCATAAAATGCTAACAGAAACCACCTTCGTCTAACATTGAATGTAATTTTTTTAATTCCAGGGGTTGGGTATGGTGGAAGCTGATGCATTTGCTTGTTTGATTACTTGTAAATGGAGAGTGCTTGGATTTGTTGGTTGCTCTCTTGTCTACATTGTTGGGAGCAAATTAATAACAACAAAAGTTCAGAAATATTATACATAACTTAAAATACTTGTCATACATAACTAAAAAACGTAGTAGCCTTTAGAAGACCACCTTGCTAATGGCACTCTAGTTGGTTAACATTAAACCTTGTGTCTCTAGGAAAGCAAGTCCACGTCCGTAAACCAGCACTGTCGGCTCCTGATGTTGTCCCGGAGCGCAAGCGATCCACACCTATCAACCCAGCCAACACTATCCGCAAGTGCCTTTCCAACAACCCTGTGTCTCAGCGGCCGTTCCGGGATCGTATTGTTCACCTGTTGACACTGAGGACCTACAAGAAACTGGAATTACTTGCCCGTTTGCAGCGGGATGGAATCAACCAGAAGGACCGGAACTCCTTGGGGACCACTTTGCAACAGGTATAGTAAAGTGTCACATTGTTTAAAAACGCTTTGAAACGTTATTTAAATTTAAACCTGGACGCTCACCCCAGTGACCTGGACCCCCTGGTGCCTTATTTTAAACCCATAGTCTCAAATCTTGGTCTTATGTCCGTTTTATGTCTATGATTTTAAATGGGAACAGCAGATGAATACTTCTGTTGTTTGATCCAGTTTTTAGCCTTTCAGCAAAAATTAAATCAGTCTTTTATAGACTTTGAGCAGGTAATCCATGCTTTAATTTCATCATGTTCGGACTACTGCAACTCACTTTTGTTGGAGTAAACCAGGCCTCACTCTCTTGATTTTGGTTAGTCCAAAAAAAACATGAGCACATTACCCCCATTTTAGAGTCCCTTCACTGGGTCCAAGTTCATTTTAAAATCTTATTGTATGTTGGAAAATCTCTTAACGGATCAGCACCAGTGTGTTCTATATATATCAGACCTTAAATCTGCCACGGACGGCGTGGCGAAGTTGGTAGAGTGGCCGTGCCAGCAATCGGAGGGTTGCTGGTTACTGGGGTTCAATCCCCACCTTCTACCATCCTAGTCACGTCCGTTGTGTCCTTGGGCAAGACACTTCACCCTTGCTCCTGATGGCTGCTGGTTAGCGCCTTGCATGGCAGCTCCCGCCATCAGTGTGTGAATGTGTGTGTGAATGGGTGAATGTGGAAATACTGTCAAAAGCGCTTTGAGTACCTTGAAGGTAGAAAAGCGCTATACAAGTATAACCCATTTATCATTTATTTATTTATTTATAAATCTACACCCTTTCAAGGTCTCTAAATTAGTCGGCTGAACAATTTCTTCTTCTTGTCCCAAAAACCCGATTAAAATTCAGAGAGGATTGCACATTTTCTGCTGCGGCTACAGAACTTTGGAACAATCTCACTCTGGTTATTCGGACATCTCCCTATTTAATGACTCTTAAATCACGTTTTAAAACAGTTTTACTCATTGGCTTTTAAAATCAACATGAGTTGTGTGATCTTGGTCTATTTTATTCTGTTTTATGTATTATTTTTCTTTTTAAGTCAAATGTTTCTGTCTTTAGTTTTGTCCTGCTTTTGAATGTGTAATTGAACTACTTTGTACATTTTGTAAAGCGTATTGTTTTTTAAAATGTGCTATATAAATAAAATTGATTAGATTGGATTAGGACTTGAAAGTTGAAAAGATTTCTTTGGCTTTTGCTAATCGTTGGACACTATTTGCATGCACAGATGTTTGACCCCCTTGCAGTTTCTAAAGATTTTTCACAGTTCTTGTGCAGTCATAGCAGAAATTGAAACTGTTCTTGTCTGTTCCAAACAGGTGGCAAACCTTAACCCCAAAGACAACACATTTTCACTGAAAGACTTTATTTACCGTGAGGTCCAGAGAGACTGGCCTGGGTACTCTGAAGACGAGAAGACCCAGGTGGAGCGGATCCTTGTTCGGTAATTTGTCTACATGAACTTTTCTTTAATATTGAACTATTGACCGCAACGTGTTTTTGTTTAAAGATAGTTGCGGGGGAAAAAAGATGCTTTATTCTTATTTACATTTAAGAATCAGAAACTTGCAATGATGTGATGCATTTTCTTTCCACACAATTATTCTATTTGCTACCTTCTAAACCCTGGGTCCCCAAACTCTGGCCCGCGTTTTAAAATAAATAAAATAATCGCCCTAAAATTACAATTATTCAATTACGTTATTATTCAATTACAATATTTTTTTTTCAATCTGTCCTGTCCAGCCACTCATTTTAATCATATTGTTGATGTAGTTGCTCATATCTGCTGTACAGATTTACTTTACAGAACAGAAGTGTGGGATACTTTTGCTGTTGCCTTATTGGTATCTTTTTTTAAACATTTGTTTATTGAAATTTTTTGACACACAGTTAACAGAAAAAAAAAAAAATTTCCCCTCTCACCCAAAAAAAAAAATTAAATCAGGCAAATATTGATATAAAGCCACAGACAACTGCACTTCCGAATGGCCCCAACACGGTGCAGCAATACACAAAAGCAAACAAAAGGCTAATCAATTAACCACAATTCAACCACGTCTCAATCGGGGCCAAATTTAAGATTACCGTAATTTCCGGACTATAAACCGCACCTGACTATAAGCCGCACCAGCTACATTTAGGGGAAAATACAGATTGCTCCATATATAAGCCGCACCCGACTATAAGCCGCAGGGTTTTGATGTGTAATTAGCGTAGTATATAGGGGTTCCTGCTACCACGGAGGGGATTGTCGGGACAGAGATGACTGTTTGGGAACGCAAAGCGTCCCATTTATTAACAATAAATCTTTCAATTATTCAATCAAACTTTCACATCTTTGACATGGCGAACAGCATTCGTGCAGAGTACAAATAATACAACGCTGCAAAGTAATACAAAGTGCTCGCCTGTACGTTATCAAAATAACCAGCCTACCGGTATATGAAAAGTCAGTCTTTAATCATTGTGTCGTCGTCTTCCTCCTGCGTACTAAAACCACCGAAATCCTCTTCGTCGGTGTCGGAGAAGAACAGGCCGTAAATAAGCCGCACCCTTGTATAAGCCGCAGGGACCAGAACGAGGGGAAAAAGTAGCGGCTTATAGTCCGGAAATTACGGTAGTCTCATTTACACATTTTTAGAAAGCACCCCATACTTCTTGAAATTGTACACAACCACCATTGAATGCCAGCCCCATTTTCTCTAATTTAAGGAAATTAAGAATATCTGTGATCCAGCAAGTGTGGTAGGGATGCGCTGCAGCCTTCCAGTTAACCACAATAGGTCTTCTAGCCCAGTGGTCCCCAACCACCAGGCCGCGAAAGACAAAAAAAAAAGAAAATGTTTGTATTGTTATTTTTATTAAATCAACATAAAAAACACAATATATACATTATATATCAATATAGATCAATACAGTCTGCAGGGATACACTCGGTAAGCACACATGATTGTATTTCTTTATGACAAAAAAAATAAAAAATACCATACCCCCCCGCCCCCGGTCCGTGGGACACATTTTCAAGCGTTGACTGGTCCGCAGCTACAAAAAGGTTGGGGACCACTGTTCTAGCCAACAAAGTAGTGAATGCCAACCAGATTATTTTTGGTTTTGCTGAGAGAAGATGACAGAGGGGCAACTCCGAATAGTCCACTTATTAGTGCACAAATGACCAAAGACAAAGTATTAAGCATTTCAGTCCAAAAACTGCAGAGAGATGGGTAGAGCCAAAACATTTGTATTAAGTTAGCTGGGGACTGTTGGCACCGATCACACAATTCAGATATTCCATCATACACTTAGCTAGTCGAACCTTAGCGTAATAAGTACGATTTATTAGCTAGCATTGGATGAGGCTGTGTCTTGCACAAATAGAAGACTTTACTTAGACTCTCTGTCCAGCTATCCTCAGATAGGGTCACTCCCAAATCCTCCTCCCAAAGTGACTTCATTAAATTTAGAGACTCGGGGCGTAAAAGTGAATTTTGGTTATACATACGTGTGATTGATCTTTTTAAAATTTAAAGCAGTGTCAGAAACACGTCTAAACTGTCAGTTGACAAATCTGGAAACCTCGGGAAAGTATCACAAACAAAACTGCGGATCTGTAGATACCTAAACAGGTGTTGATTAGGGAGTGAAAATGTATCACAAAGTAGCTAGAGAGAGGCAAAAGTGTTGTCAAATGCCTTATATTTAGTGTTTGCCAGAGCAGGAGTGGATAGAAAGAAAGGGGAAAAAAGAAGACCGGGGGAGAAATTCTGGGGACAAGACAAAAAAAACATAGCCCAGTCCGCGGCCAAATTCTGTTAACCCAATGTGAGGCCCGAGTCAAAAAGTTTGGGCATCCTCGTTCTAAAGTGTCTTTGCAAGACAATATAACCAAATATTTTCCTTTCTTCAACAGCAAACTTGGGCTTCCTCCGGAGGCGCTCACATCAAACAACTCTCCCAAAGACGGTGTACCTTCGTCCCCGCTGGTACCTTTTGCAAGTGACGACACGGACACAAACCAATCATGGTTTGGGAATCTCACATTTGTTTTCTCATCGCAGAAGCGCCAGCCAGATTTTGACTTCATAGATCCTTTGGCTCCAAAGAAAGCCCGTATCTCCCACCTCAGCAATCGAGGACCAGCCGCATCTTTACCCTCGTCATCCTCAGACCGCCGTGAGGAGGAGGAAAGTCCCAGCACTAAATGCTCGTCCCTGCCCTCCAATGTCATCTTGGGCCCTCCCAGCCATCTACCAATTCCATCTCACCCTCCAGCACCCTCTCACCAGCAGCCCAGTCCAGCCTCCAGCTCCAACTCCCCCAGCACCCCCGAAGGCTGCGGCACCCAGGACCTGCCCGTGGACCAGAGTTCCTCCTGCAGGGACCCTTCCCCAAGTTCTTTGTCTTCTGATAGAGCCCTTCAGGAACGTTACCAGCCCCCCATCACAGTCACCAGATCAGCTGCCTCCCCGAGCCTTCCCCCCCGTACCTCACTTACTGTTACCTCGACTGTGATCAGCAGTCCTCCCTTGCCCAGCTGTGACAACAAGAAGTTCAAAAAGAAGTCCAAAAAGCACAAGGAGAAAGATCGCCAACGAGACAAAGGGAAACGGACAGAAAGGGGCAGCAACAGTTCCCCAAGCGTGGCCGAACAGACTGTGGAGAGTCTGAAATCTAAAAAGAGGCACACCGTGGAGGACGATAGAAGAGAAGTCAATGATAAGAAACCTCACATGGATCAAGGTGCGTGTCTAAAGTTATCCTTCTCAACCTTGTTTTTCCCTTCATTTCATTTCACATACTTCACTAACAATTGAACGTGAGTTAAAATGTCTTCTTTTTGATACCAGAGACTAGTTGGTCTGGTAAACGTTGGAACGGCCTATGGATTATTCTCATCCATCCAGGTCATTGTATTCTGCAACTGGACTATTCAGTGTAGGCCAAATATCTTCTAAGTCGAACTGAACAGTCCAGTTGCCATCGATTGAATGCCCTGTGATTGCAAGTGTAACCGGTTTTACATTTTGGACGTGTGTCAATAAAACAAAGTAGCCTACAGTAGGGAAGGGGTTCATGTGGCCCCATTCCTGGGTGGATCTTACAGTGCAGTCTGCTGAAAATGATGCAATGCGCCACTCTACAACTGACGCTGTGGTCAAAGTTGGAATTGTCACAAAACACATTTGAAAACATTTAACAGTATGCTGCCATTTGGTGGCCATAGTGGATAGTGCATGCCCCAAATTTGTCACGTTTCACGTGTCAGGTAAATGGCGATGAATGGTGCCATATGAATCCCCTTCCTACTGTATATTTAACCCTACATATTGAAACTTATTTTAACATACAGTACAGGCCAAACGTTTGGAGACACCTTCTCCTCATTCAATGTGTTTTCTTTGTTTTCATGACTATTTACATTGTAGATTGTCACATCAAAACTATGAATGAACACATGTGGAGTTATGTACTTAACAAAAAAGGTGAAATAACTGAAAACATGTTTTATATTCTAGTTTCTTCAAAATAGCCACCCTTTGCTCTGATTACTGCTTTGCACACTCTTGGCATTCTCCCCATGAGCTTCAAGAGGTAGTCACCTGAAATGGTTTTCACTTCACAGGTGTCATAGTTTTTGATGTGACAATCTACAATGTAAATAGTCATGAAACTAAAGAAATTGCGTTGAAATTAGAAGGTGTGTCCAAACTTTTGGCCTGTACTGTAGGTCCTATAAACCAGTGGTCCCCAACCTTTTTGAAGCTGGGGACCGGTCAACGCTTGAAAATTTGTCCCACGGACCAGGGGAGGGAAGTGGAATATTTTTTAAATTTTTTTATTTTCATAAAGAAATACAATCATGTGTGCTTACGGACTGTATGCCTGCAGACTGTATTGATCTATATTGATATATAATGTATATATTGTGTTTTTATGTTGATTTAATTAAAAATATATTTTATTTTTTATTTTTTATTTTTTTCCTTGCGCGGCCCGGTGGTTGGGGACCACTGCTATAAACAACATGCTGTCACACCTATTGGTACAAACTACACACACTTATTGGTACAAACTACATATCACACAACTTCAAGTTGCAGTTGAGTTAACTACAGCTTTGATTTTGTTAAGACACCAAGTCAAATTTTACAGATTTCTCCCGAATTATTGTACTGTAAAGCTTTAATATTATCATTTTAGAATCTTTATTATAGTGCTTATCAGCATAAGGTGATCGCATAGGAAATGATTATCCCGAGGTAAGTTTTGTCCATATGTTGCTTGCATAGAAACCAATCAGTCAAGATGTGGAGAAAGAACAAAGAATATTCCTGAAGTCTAAAAATGTGCTCTATGCTCTCAGACTCCCCAGAGAAAGCCAAGAAGCCGAGCCAGTCGACTCTTTTCTCAGCCACAATAGAGGTGCCTGATTATGAAACGTAAGTTGCCGTGATCTACATAGTTTTTTCTGAGGGTCCTCCAATCAAGTGAAAGTTTGCGTTATCAGAGTGCAAAGAGATGAGGAAAAGCAGTGCAGAGGCTGAGAGGGAGGTTCCATTCCTCCTCCTGCTATCTGGAACAAGCCAAACTCTTCTCAAAACACATCTGCTTTTAATCTGATTTTAATGTCGACCAGAACCGTCCTCCACGTAAAAGCTTTAAACGGCACTGTCTACTCCACTCCATAATACTTTACAGTTGAACATGTAAAGCTCATTTCAGAAGTGAAACCACTTCCATTGAAATCATGTCATCTGTAGTGATGTGCTGATAGATACTGAAATATCGATACCGCTGATACCAGATCTTTATGCGCTAATATCGATTCTCAAATTGAAATTTGTGATACTTTACTGCAGGGGTGTCAAAACGTTTTCCACCAGGGGCTGCATCCTGAAAAGTCAAAGTATGCCGGGACATATTGGTCATTTTTTTGTTTAAAAAAAGAAGCTAAAAATATATTGTCAGCTTTGTATTATGTTTTATATTAATTATTAGTTCAATTATTGAAGTTTTTCCCATAACATATGGATTTGTTTGCCTTTTTTCCTTACTTTTTCACTGTTTTTCCCCCATGTAGGAATAGAATAAAAATAATAATAAAATGGTGTAACTCCATAAGCTAGTGTGTCAAAAATGCTGCCTTTACGAAAATATATTATTTTTCAGCCCTTTGAGACACTTGTGATTTAGGGCTATATAAATAAACATTGATTGATTGATTGATTATTATGGTTGTTATAATTTTTCTAATGAATTCATAAGTTAGTATTTTTTTTTTTTTATTAATTAACTAAATGTTGTTTAAATGAAGTATATTATTTTTATTTTGCGAGTTTCTAATGTTTTAGTTCAGAAGTGTCTAAACTTTTCCACCAAGGGCCGCATACTGAAAAGTCAAGTATTGGGGGGCCATTTTGGTAATTTTTTTGTTTAAAAAAAGAAGCTAAAAATATCTTGTCAGCTTTGTATTATGTGAGTAAGTATATTATTAATTATTAGTTCAATTATTGAAGTTTTTCCCATTACATATGGATTTGTTTGTTTTTTTTTACATGTTTTTTTCCCCATGTAGGAATAGAATAAAAATAATAATAAAATGGTGTAACTCCATAAGCTAGTGTGTCAAAAATTCTGCCTTTATGAAAATATATTATTTTTATTATGGTTGTTATAATTTTTCTAATGAATTCATAAGTTAGTATTTTATTTTTTTATGAATTAACTAAATGTTGTTTAAATTAAGTATATTATTTTTATTTTGCGAGCTTCTAATGTTTTAGTTCAGAAGTGTCTAAACTTTTCCACCAAGGGCCGCATACTGAAAAGTCAAGTATTGGGGGGCCATTTTGGTAATTTTTTTGTTTGAAAAAAGAAGCTAAAAATATCTTGTCAGCTTTGTATTATGTGAGTAAGTATATTATTAATTATTAGTTCAATTATTGAAGCTTTTTCCCATTACATATGGATTTGTTTGCTTTTTTTCCTTACATTTTCACTGTTTTTTTCCCCATGTAGGAATAGAATAAAAATAATAATAAAATGGTGTAACTCCATAAGCTAGTGTGTCAAAAATTCTGCCTTTATGAAAATATATAATTTTTATTATGGTTGTTATAATTTTTCTAATCAATTCATAAGTTAGTATTTTATTTTTTTTATTAATTAACTAAATGTTGTTTAAATGAAGTATATTATTTTTATTTTGCGAGCTTCTAATGTTTTAGTTCAGAAGTGTCTAAACTTTTCCACCGAGGGCCGCATACTGAAAAAAGTATTGGGGGGCCATTTTCCATCCATCTATTTTCTACCGCTTATTCTCTTTGGGGTCGCGGGGGGCGCTGTAAATATTTTATTTCATAAAAAATCAAAATAAATGTTAAGAGATGTTTATATATATATATATATATATATATATATATATATATATATATATATATATATATATATATATATATATATATATATATATATATATATATATATAGTTAAAGACTAAACTTGGTGTAATTGGTGACTAAGTATATTATTATTATTGGTAAAACATAATCAGCTTCCTGTCATTAATTTTTATTTTTTAATTAGTTTTACTGTTGTTGTTTTTTGTTGAATATACACATTAAGTGTATTTGCAGCAAGTGGGTATGGCTGATACCAGCCTGAATTTTGCTTGGTATGGAATCTTAAAGGAAAAGAGTTGTCCCCCACACGACTAGTGATCTGTGCCTTTTTGTGTTGTTAGGAAGTACAAGGCGCTGGCGTCCATGGACCAACGACAGAGCTACAAGAACGACTTCAATGCAGAGTACGAGGAGTACCGGCAGCTGCACGCCCGCGTAGAGAACATCACTCGCCGCTTCACGCAGCTGGACTCTCAGTGCCGCAAACTGACACCTGGCACCAAAGAGTATCAGGTCTGTTTTTCTTCTTCTTATACTTTTTTACCATTACAGCTTTCTATTATGAGGATAATACTGTACATACATTGGGATCACATCAAGTCTTTTTTGATGATGTTTTCTAGAAGGTGCAAGAAGAAGTCTTGAAAGAGTACAAAAAGATGAAAGAAGTAAGCAAACACACTGAAATGTCTCTGAATGACTATTTCCACACAGAGCGGCCTCCACTTGAATACTGTAGATTGAAGGTCGTTGCAATGACCTGTCTTATCACAACAGCAGCAATCACCAGCTCATTTTTCATTTTTCCTTTTCCACACGCAGATATCAAAGAAAAATTGTTCATATGGACTCTGTTGCTTACAAAAATATAATCAGCTACTGAAGCACACAATCCTTTTATATCTTTTATATATTTATTTGAGAGATGTTCCGATCAGGGTTTTATGCTGCCGATTCCGATAATCCATGAGGGAGATGGGCCGACACCGATCACGTGTATTAAAGGCCTACTGAAACCCACTACTACTACTATCAATGATGAAATCTGAACATTGCAACACATGCCAATACGGCCGGGTTAACTTATAAAGTGACATTTAAAATTTCCCGGGAAATATCCGGCTGAAACGTCGCGGTATGATGACGTATGCGCGCGACGAAGTCAGTTTAACGGAAGTTATGGTACCCCGTAGAATCCTATACAAAAAGCTCTGTTTTCATTTCATAATTCCACAGTATTCCGGACATCTTTTGCAATTTGTTTAATGAACAATGAAGGCTGCAAAGAAGACAGTTGTAGGTGGGATCGGTGTATTAGCAGCGGACTACAGCAACACAACCAGGAGGACTTTGTTGGAGAGCAGACGCGCTAGCCGCCGACCTCACCTTGACTTTCTACGTCTCCGGGCCGCCAAACGCATCGGGTGAAGTCCTTCGTCCTTCCGCCGATCGCTGGAACGCAGGTGAGCACGGGTGTTGATGAGCAGATGAGGGCTGGCTGGCGTAGGTGGAGAGCTAATGTTTTTAGCACAGCTCTGTGCGGTCCAGTTGCTAAGTTAGCTTCAATGGCGTCATTAGCACAGCATTGTTAACCTTCGCCAGCCTGGAAAGCATTAACCGTGTATTTACATGTCCACGGTTTAATAGTATTGTTGATTTTCTATCTATCCTTCCAGTCAGGGGTTTAATTCTTTTGTTTCTATATGCAGTTAAAGCACGATGCTATCACGTTAGCTCGTAGCTAAAGCATTTCGCCGATGTATTGTCGTGGAGATAAAAGTCACTGTGAATGTCCATTTCGCGTTCTCGACTCTCATTTTCAAGAGGATATAGTATCCCAGGTGGTTCAAAATACAAATCCGTGATCCACAATAGAAAAAGGAGAGAGTGTGGAATCCAATGAGCCAGCTTGTACCTAAGTTACGGTCGGAGAGAAAAAAAGATACGTCCATCACTGCCTCTCAAGTCCTTCACTGTAACGTTCCTCATCCACGAATCTTTCATCCTCGCTCAAATTAATGGGGTAATCGTCACTTTCTCGGTCCGAATCTCTCTGGCTCCATTGTAAACAACGGGGAATTGTGAGGAATACTAGCTCCTGTGACGTCACGCTACTTCCGCTACAGGCAAGGCTTTTTTTATCAGCGACCAAAAGTTGCGAACTTTATCGTCGATTTTCTCTACTAAATCCTTTCAGCAAAAATATGGCAATATCGCAAAATGATCAAGTATGACACATAGAATGGATCTGCTATTCCCGTTTAAATAAAAAAAAATCATTTCAGTAGGCCTTTAACCCAGTGGTTCTTAACCTGGGTTCGATGGAACCCTAGGGGTTCGGTGAGTCAGGCTCAGGGGTTCGGCGGAGGTGAAGACACACCCAACTCAGACTCATCGTGTAAATAAAAACTTCTCCCTATCGGCGTATTACGGATACGACAACAGCAGAAGTCAGACTGATTTGCAAGTGTGTCATTTGTTGTGAGTTTGTGTTGGTTTTGTTGTTTGAACAAGGTGATGTTCATGCACGCTTCATTTTGTGCACCAGTAAAAAAAACATGGTAACACTTTAGTATGGGGAACATATTCACCATTAATTAGTTGCTTATTAACATGCAAATTAGTAACATATTGGCTCTTAACTAGTCATTATTAAGTACTTATTAATGCCTTATTTGGCATGGCCTTATTATAACCCTAACCCTCTAATAATAATAATAATAATAATACAGTTTATTTATAAGGCGCCTTTCTGGGCACTCAAGGACACCGTACAAAATCAAAACAATAAAATCAAATTGGATAAAAAACAACAACAAAGATAGAGAAGATAAGATGATTACTTACAATGAATAAGCAGTCAGGAATGGGTGTGTTTTGAGTCTTGATTTGAAGACGGATATTGAATCTAAGTTACGAAGGTCTGGTGGTAAAGAGTTCCAAAGATGTATGGCAGAGCGGCTGAAAGCTCGGGCACCCCTGGTGGACACTTTAAATACAGGGACAGTGAGATGGATGGATGAAGAGGATCTTAGGGAACGTGAGGGTGTGGCCACATGGATCAGGTCAGAGAGATATGATGGAGAGAGGTTATGGATGGCTTTGAAAGCGAGGAGAATTATTTGAAAGTGGATACGATGTTTGATGGCTAACCCTGGCCCGAACCCTCTAACCCTAACCAAATAACTCGAAATTAAGTCTTTGCTACTTAGAATATGTTCTCCTAGTGTTCAAAAAACTCTAAATTAAGTCTTCACCCTTGCTCCTGATGGGTCCTGGTTAGCGCCTTGCATGGCAGCTCCCACCATCAGTGTGTGAATGTGTGTGTGAATGTGGAACTACTGTCAAAGCGCTTTGGGCTCCCTAAAAAGGGGTAGAAAAGCGCTATATAAGTACAACCCATTTACCATTTACCATTACTTTGTTACTTAAAATATGTTCCCCATACTAAAGTGTTACCAAAAACATATAACTTTGTCTTGAATTTGAAAAAAAAAAAACATTTTATTTTTCCACTAAAGAAGGGTTGGGTGAATGCGCATATGAAACTGGTGGGGTTCGGTACCTTGCAGCACAGTCCTAACTAACAAGATGTGATGTTGTGGTTGCAGCACAGTCCTAACTAGCAAGATGTGATGTTGTGGTTGCAGCACAGTCCTAACTAACAAGATGTGATGTTGTGGTTGCAGCACAGTCCTAACTAACAAGATGTGATGTTGTGGTTGCAGCACAGTCCTAACTAACAAGATGTGATGTTGTGGTTGCAGCACAGTCCTAACTAACAAGATGTGATGTTGTGGTTGCAGCACAGTCCTAACTAACAAGATGTGATGTTGTGGTTGCAGCACAGTCCTAACTACCACGGGGACAAACAGCGCTGTGAGTACCTGCACAACAAGCTGGCGCACATCAAGCGGCTGATAGCAGACTTCGACCAGCGCCGAGCCCACACCTGTTGTTGAGGTGCCACCACTTCACTGATCAGTATTGCCAACGGGGGGCCGGAGGGTCCGACTAGCTCTTATTTATGAACAACCTCCAAAATTGCTGCCTCGCTCTCCCTTTCTTCCTTTCCTTCCTTTCCTTCCTTCGCCCTCCTTCCTTTTCCAACCTTTGATTCCACAGGCTTCGTTCTGGCCTGACATGTTCAGAATCTCTTCTGACTTCCCCTCATTCTTGGCTTTTCCCCATTTTTTTTTTCTTTCTTCACTCTGCAGTCCTGTGGATGTTTCCACCAGTAGGGGGCGACTTGAGGAGTCAATGGGTTTTGGGGGAAACTCTTCCTATGTTTGAAGGACTTTATCTTGCAGGGGGGAAAAAACATATTTTTGAGCTTCAGAGAAATTATTATATTTAAGAAAAATAAGAGGGAGATGTATTTATTTTGGGACTAGTAGAGCAAAAAAAAAAAAGAGTCCGCAGATTAAAGTTTTTGTTAAACAATGCAAAAAACAAATTACCGTGGGCCTTATGTGTTCTGACATTGTGAAGCCATTTTGCACATAAGATGCAGATGTCATCTCATTTGGCAAAGATACGCTGCTGACATGAGAACCAGCGGCCAGGGCGTGAGACGCTGACGTGTCCATGGATTGTAAACTGTTATCACGGCCATGTAGAGGGAAGGTAAACACCCCCTAGGGGGCAGTGTTGCCGCCACCAACAGTGTTTCATGTCCACGGTGCCTTCTAAGGTGTTTACACTCAATGTTGGTGGAGGTGTGGTGACCCTTAGTCTATACAAAGGAACTAGGACTGCCTGGAAACAGGCTGTATTTGTGTTTGTGTTTGTGTTTGTGTTTGTGTGTGTGTGTGTGTGTGTGTGTGTGTGTGTGTGTGTGTGTGTGTGTGTGTGTGTGTGTGTGTGTGTGTGTGTGTGTGTGTGTGTGTGTGTGTGTGTGTGTGTGTGTGTGTGTGTGTGTGTGTGTGTGTGTGTGTGTGTGTGTGTGGCAAAGAGCGTGGAAGGTGTGTTACAGATTGTCTGCCTGAATGGTTGTACTCTGGTGTGCGTGATTAAGAAGACAACTAAAAATGTGGAGGGAAAAAAAAAGAAACTTGAAAAAAAGCTGCTATAGTATTGGACCAGCCAGAACATTCAGGATCTGCCCGGCTGGAGTGACAGAGACTCTCGTGTCGTGTTTGTGGCTCTTCACCAGAGACAAATGTATCATGATGTCAAACGGATTTGATCAGTTTCAGTTCTGCAGAGCATTGAGAGTTCAGAGTAGATTTTCTTCTTTATATTTGGTGAACATTGACAGAATGCATTCTCTGAGAAACGATGGAAGTCTTTATGTTAAAACAAGGGACATTTTGTTTACAAAGCCTGTGTTAGAATCTCAGTAATTAAAATACTCTGGTACACGTGGTAGGATCTCTGATTAGTGACTGGACTGACTTCAAACAAGGACCGGTTCATGTGTCTGGACGAGTACAAACTACCATTTCCCGGTTCTTCACATCACATTACGTTTCCTCCGAGGTGAGGAAGCAATCACTCTACAAGCTCAGTGCTTTTGGTTCATAGCTTTCTCCGCTGTTACTCAGATTCTACTGGTTCCCAGTGGACCGGCTCTAACTATGCAGGAGCGAAGGGCTTTGACATTCTGTGCATGTAGTGCACCTGTGTACATGTAGTGCACCTGTGTACATGTAGTGCACCTGTGTACATGTAGTGCACCTGTGTACATGTAGTGCACCTGTGTACATGTAGTGCACCTGTGTCGCTACATAGCCAAAGATGGAGCCTGAAGTTGAATTGGTCTCATGAGAGGAGGGGAAGAAGAGGGGTGATCAAAACAAAGTCTTAAAGTGAGAAAGAGGAGAACATAAAATACACATCATTCTTTGGCAGTATTCAGCCACAGATTTAAAAAAAAATGAAGGATCAAGATAATATGAAAATGTACAAAACATTTCAATAAAAACCCACTTTGCTTTAACTTCAGGTATTCTGTCTTCTATTGTGTGTCGCATGTGGATGTTTCTTTAAGATGTCTTGCATCATACTGTCACTTAGATGCCTTCACCTTACATGTCATTCACACTTACAGTGCATACACTTCTTTATGTGCGCCAGAAATACAATGCTAGTCAAGAAAAAAGTGTGTAGACAGAAAAGGGAGAATGGAAGCGTTTTGGTGTAAAGATGAAGGTGAAGTTATAACACTGAAACACCCTCAGGAAGAGCTGCTTTAACACATGGCTAGAGAGTTAGTTGCTAACATCCATCCACAGTGTTTTAGCTACTTCTAAATCACTAATCCTGGCCTCCGTGGCGACAAAGTAAGTTTCTTACATGTAGCATTATCACTGGAGGACGAGGAATAGCTAAACATGCTTCACTACACACCGTAGGAGGATACAATAGCTCACCACCGTCACAATGTAAACAAACGCCATGGGTGGATCTACACCTGACATCCACTGTAATGATACCAAGTACAATAGTCGATACTACTATGATTACACCATATATATGTGGATATGTTTAGTCCATGTCACGATACACCATATATATGTGGATATGTTTAGTCCATGTCACCATACACCATATATATGTGGATATGTTTAGTCCATGTCACGATACACCATATATATGTGGATATGTTTAGTCCATGTCACGATACACCATATATATGTGGATATGTTTAGTCCATGTCACGATACACCATATATATGTGTATATGTTTAGTCCATGTCACGATACACCATATTTATGTGGATATGTTTAGTCCATGTCACGATACACCATATATATGTGGATATGTTTAGTCCATGTCACGATACACCATATATATGTGGATATGTTTAGTCCATGTCACGATACACCATATATATGTGGATATGTTTAGTCCCTGTCACGATACACCATATATATGTGGATATGTTTAGTCCATGTCACCATACACCATATATATGTGGATATGTTTAGTCCATGTCACGATACACCATATATATGTGGATATGTTTAGTCCATGTCACGATACACCATATATATGTGGATATGTTTAGTCCATGTCACGATACACCATATATATGTGGATATGTTTAGTCCATGTCACGATACACCATATATATGTGGATATGTTTAGTCCCTGTCACGATACACCATATATATGTGGATATGTTTAGTCCATGTCACCATACACCATATATATGTGGATATGTTTAGTCCATGTCACGATACACCATATATATGTGGATATGTTTAGTCCATGTCACGATACACCATATATATGTGGATATGTTTAGTCCATGTCACCATACACCATATATATGTGGATATGTTTAGTCCATGTCACCATACACCATATATATGTGGATATGTTTTGTCCATGTCACCATACACCATATATATGTGGATATGTTTAGTCCATGTCACGATACACCATATATATGTGGATATGTTTAGTCCATGTCACGATACACCATATATATGTGGATATGTTTAGTCCATGTCACGATACACCATATATATGTGGATATGTTTAGTCCATGTCACCATACACCATATATATGTGGATATGTTTAGTCCATGTCACGATACACCATATATATGTGGATATGTTTAGTCCATGTCACGATACACCATATATATGTGGATATGTTTAGTCCATGTCACGATACACCATATATATGTGGATATGTTTAGTCCATGTCACGATACACCATATATATGTGGATATTTTGCCTTAGCCTTGAATGAACACTTGATGCATATAATCACAGCAGTATGATGATTCTATGTGTCTACATTCAAACATTCTTCTTAATACTGCATTAATATATGCTACTTTTAAACTTTCATGCAGAGAGGGAAATCACAACTAAGTCAATTTAGCAAAAGTGTATTTATTAAACAGTTATATTTGGAGGTCTCAAGGTTGGCAATATGCTTCAAGTTCATATGTGAGTAAAGGCAGGTGGCCAAATACTTTTGGCAATATAGTGTATATATATTTTGCATTCTATTTGAATTTACAACCCCCTGGCGCTGTTTTTGTACTTTGATTATTATTTCTCAACTGTTTGTAAATGTTGAAATGTACAAATAAAGGTTTATAAAATAAAAAAGTTAAAAAACAAACAAAACATCTGAGTAATTCATTTCCCACGCACGACAGAGTGTGTACGTGTAGAAATGTTTGGTGGGGACGAACGCCACCAGTGCAAAGAGGACGGATAAAAGAAAGAAAAGGAGTCATTTAAAGAGACCGTCACCTTGGAGCTCCTCCTTCCCGCTCCTCCTTCCCGCTCCTCTCTCGTCGCAGTCCAAGATGGCGGCGCAGTTCGTGCAGACCAAGCTGAAAGGCGACAAAGTGGTGTTGTTCATCAAGCCCACATGTTCGTACTGCGTCATGGCCAAGGAGGTGTTGTCCAAGTACAAGTTGAAGCCAGGACATGTGGAGTATGTTGACATCAGCGCGCGGAAAGACATGAGCAGCATGCAGGACTACTTCCTGGAGCTGACCGGAGCTCGCACCGTGAGTCACTAACTTCACTTTTATCTACACTTTCACTAATACAGGCCATGTTGGAACTGAGCTGTCATGTGTTTGTGGGGGAATGAGTAAGTGAAATAAGTAGTTTGTAAGTGAAATAAGTGCCAATATGTCTTCTTCTTCACTTGCTCGCCTAGCTAGTTTCTATTGCGCATGCGCGTTGTGACGAGGCACTTTGAAGCGAAAAAGCCTCAGAGATGACGAATAAATACAGTTAGCTTAGTCTGTATTGAAGGTGACCGTTAAGTATCAAATGCCTACTCTTTTTTGTAATCATGTCTTGTCCTATTTGTAACTTATGTGGCTGTGCTTTGAATAAATATCCAAACAAACTAGAATAGGAAACGTATATGCCGTAAATTGACTGCCGTATTTCCCTCGGACTGTCGCGAAATGCTGTGAAAACTAGTCACCGCGATTGTTTTTTTTTAAATATAAACCTTTATTTATAAATTGCAACATTTACAAACAGTTGAGAAATAATAATCAAAATAAGTACAAAACAGCGGCAGGGGGTTGTAAACACCGCGATTGTGTTTGCTTGCTACTTTTTCTCTTGTTGCTAAAATTAAATTATTCATCCATCCATTTTCCTAAATTAAAATTATTTGTCAAATGAAATAATGTTGCCTACATAACATACATTGTAAAATGCCTACTCTTTTTGTAATCATGTGTTGTCCTATTTGTAACTTATGTGGCTGTGCTTTGAATAAATACCCAACCAAACTAGAATAGGAAATGTATATGCCGTAAATTGACTGCCGTATTTCCCTCGGACTGTCGCGAAATGCTGTGAAAACTATCCATCCATCTTCTTCCGCTTATCCGAGGTCGGGTCGCGGGGGCAGCAGCCTAAGCAAGGAAGCCCAGACTTCCCTCTCCCCAGCCACTTCGTCCAGCTCCTCCCGGGGGATCCCGAGGCGTTCCCAGGCCAGCCGGGAGATATAGTCTACCCAACTTGTCGTGGGTCTTCCCCGTGGCCTCCTACCGGTTGGACGTGCCCTAAACACCTCCCCAGGGAGGCGTTCGGTTGGCATCCTGACCAGAGGCTGTGAAAACTAGTCACCTATTATGTTTGCTTGCTACTTCTTCGTCACAAGTGATGTCTCTTGTTGCTAAAATAAAATGATTCCCAAATTAAAGTTATTAGTCAAACTAAATAATGTTGCCTAAATATTTTTGCAATTATGTCTTGTCCTTGTTTTAACTTATGTGGCTGTGCTTGAATAAATATCCAAACAAAGTAGAATAGGAAATGTACCGTATTTTTCGGAGTATAAGTCGCTCCGTAGTATAAGTCGCACCGGCCGAAAATGCATAATAAAAAAGGAAAAAAACATATATAAGTCGCACTGGAGTATAAGTCGCATTTTTTGGGGAAATGTATTTGATAAAAGCCAACACCAAGAATAGACATTTGAAAGGCAATTTAAAATAAATAAAAAATAGTGAACAACAGGCTGAATAAGTGTACGGCATAAATCACCAACTGAGAACGTGCCTGGTATGTTAATGTAACATATTATGGTAAGAGTCATTCAAATAACTATAACATATAGAACATGCTATACGTTTACCAAACAATCTGTCACTCCTAATCGCTAAATCCCATGAAATCTTATACGTCTAGTCTCTTACGTGAATGACATCAATAATATTATTTGATATTTTACGCTAATGTGTTAATCATTTTACACATAAGTCGCTCCTGAGTATAAGTCGCACCCCCGGCCAAACTATGAAAAAAAACTGCGACTTATAGTCCGAAAAATACAGTATATGCCGTAAATTGACCGCCGTATTTCTCTCGGACTGTCGCGAAATGCTGTGAAAACCAGTCACCGCTATTATGTTTGCTTCCTACTTCTTCTCTTGTTGCTAAAATTAAATTATTCATTCCTAAATTAAAGATATTTTGTCAAATGAAATAATGTTGCCTACATAACATACATTGTAAAATGCGTACTCTTGTTGTAATCACGTGTTGTCCTATTTGTAACTTATGTGGCTGTGCTTTGAATAAATATCCAACCAAACTAAAATAGGAAACGTATATGCCGTAAATTGACCGCCGTATTTCCCTCGGACTGTCGCGAAATGCTGTAAAAAAATAATCACCGCTATTATGTATGCTTAGGGATGATGTTCGAGCCCATTATCGAATCCTCTTATCGAACCGATTCCTTATCGATTCTCTTTATCGAATCCAGATAGGTTGTTGTATATGGGGAAAAAACACAATATTTGGTTTAACAAAGGCTCACTCTTATTTTATAAGAAAAAAATAAAATTAAATAAATAAATATTGACTGTTACCCCCTAAAAAAAAAGGTATATATATATATTGACTGTTGTTACCCAAAGTATATTACGTGGGATTTTTCAGAAAAACAAATATATACAGTAACACAAAAACAACCTGTCTCTGTGATCACTATAGGTGTATAAATAATAATATAGTGTTAAATAAAATCAGTCCCTTGGGCACAAAACTGAAAATAATACAGCTCTCCAAAAAGTGCACTTCTGCTGCTATTGGAACATACTAACTACACACACTATGACACTAAGAACACCACAGTCATCAATCAACAATTCTTCCCTTACATGAGAGCGAAGCCTGGTGATAATTGCATATTGCCTGTTCTGCCCTCACTATACGTGTTGAGGTTATACAGCTTGGCAGACAGCTAACAAACAATCCAAAGCAGATTAATCCAGTTAGGCTCTTTATTGTTGTTGATCTTGCTTTGTCTTTTCCTATCTTTACTTTTGTCTTGCACTGGACTGTTTTTTTTTTGTTTTTTTTACTGAAATACACACAATGACAAATGTATAAGCTATGTGATTCAATGAACATGGTGAAATGTAATACACAATATGTAAATATTAGCTTCACACAAATATACAGTACTATCATCAAACAAATACTTCTGAGTGTTGAAACTATTTTGATGGTGGAAATACACGACTGGCGGCCATTTGAAGTCCTCAAAACATCCATTGAAACAGTGCACAAAAATCGTTTTTCAATAAACATATTAGTATCAAACTTAACCACTTTCCACCTTAATATTGAGTTACATAAACAAGTTAAACAGTTTACTTACACACTTATCTTTTCCAAGGCTTTTAAGAGCTAACACAACTTGTCTACTTCTCAATTGTCTCAACCCGGAAGTGCCCAAACTAATGACGCGTAGTATTTTCATATCGCCACAAGGTGTCAGTAAGAGTCTACAATCAAATGGGCATAACATTGCAGGTCCCACAGGGCATTTCCTGTACGTGGGAAGGGATTCGTTCCCAGGGATTCGAATAAAGAACCAACTCTTTTTCTTTAATATAGTGGCCTCGATAAGGGGAACCGGTTCTCAAAAAGGGATTCGAGTCCATGTAATCGGTTCTTTTCTTATCGAACAAGCGGGAGAACCGATTTCGAACATCATCCCTATGAATGCTTGCTACTTCTTCCTCTGAAGTGACATCTCTTGTTAAAATAAAATGATTCCCAAATTAAAGTTATTTGTCAAATTAAATAATGCATGGTATCAAATTATTTGAATGCTAGAAAAGTAAATGTTATAACATAATTTCACCTAACTATCCTGAGTGTATGCATAATGTTTGATGAGTGCAGAGACTAATGAGTGTTTTGTCATTCCGATGCTCGTGTACATCAGCCACGTGACATCGCTTTATTGGCACATGTGCAATTATTCATTTACATAAAAAGTGTCTTTCATTCAGTTGTCCTCTTTCATTGGATTGTAGGTCCCCCGCGTGTTCATCGGCGAGGAGTGTGTTGGCGGCGGCAGCGACGTGGCGGCGCTGCACGACAGTGGCCAACTGAAAGGGATGCTGCAGTCCATCGGCGCCCTGCAGTGACCTTTGCTGGACCAGCAGGTGATGGAAAGGTTTAAGACAGGACTACAATCTGTACCATTGGAAAAGTATTTGTGTGAACTTTGTTTTCAGCGGAGTCAATCTGTGGCTTTACTAAATATGACAAATGAAGACGCATCCAAACAGCAACCTGGGGTGTGATGCAGTTACAGATACGTCGTCGTAGTCTCTGTAGGAAGAGATTTACAAACCACGGCCCATGGGCCAAAATGTGGCCCGCCAGCATCGTCAATTTGGGCCACGAGACAAGTTCCCGTGTGGAGTGTTTTCATATTACATTCAAATATCCAGCTGCTGTCATCTTGTGGACAATGTAAGAAACTGGCCACTGACTATGATGAGCACATCATTTACTTGTATGACCAATTCTGAACAACCTTTCCTAGTCATGATGTAGCAGGGGGGGAAAAATTCAAGCAGCACAAAACGTCAACACACAAGGTCACATATAACACAACTTGTTCACTGAACGTCGCATCACCATAAAATATGTGAAGTTACACCCATTTTAAATCCATTGCAAGGCATGATGGGAAAAATGCAAAACACTCTCTCCGCACTTATCCACGTTTGACTTTTAGCTGCCGGATATTTCTGATTGATTACAAAGCTTTAAAGAGGTTGTGACGGAAGTAAACAAGGTAGGAGTATAATAACTTTCACATACTCTTAATATTACATTTTAATAATAGTTAATAATGTACAGTACAGGCCAAAAGTTTGGACACACCTTCTCCTCATTCAATGTGTTTTCATGACTATTTACATTGTAGATTGTCACATCAAAACTACGAATGAACACATGTGGAGTTATGTACTTAACAAGAAAAGGTGAAAACACGTTTTATATTCTAGTTTCTTCAAAATAGCCACCCTTTGCTTTGATTATTTTTTTTGCACACTCTTGGCATTCTCTCCATGAGCTTGAAGAGCTGAAAGTGTTTTCACTTCACAGGTGTGCTTGAAGCTCATGGAGAGAATGCCAAGAGTGTGCGAAAAAGTAATCAATGCAAAGGGTGGCTATTTTGAAGAAACTAGAATATAAAACATGTTTTTTTTTTGTGAAGTACATAACTCCACATGTGTTCATTCATAGTTTTGATGTGACAATCTACAATGTAAATAGTCATGGAAATAAAGAAAACACATTGAATGAGGAGAAGGTGTAGGGATGATGTTTGATAAGAAATTATCGAGTTCGAGCCTATTATCGAATCCTCTTATCGAACCGATTCCTTATCGATTCTCTTATCGAGTCCAGATAGGTTGTTGTATATGGAAAAAAACACAATATTTGGTTTAACAAAAGCTCACTTTTATTATATAAGAAAACAATTTAATCTAAAAAATAAATAAATATTGACTGTTACCCCCCTAAAAAAAAAAAAAAAAAAAAATATTGACTGTTGTTACCCAAAGTATATTAAGTGGGATTTTTCAGAAAAACAAATATAAATAAATAAATAAATGGGTTATACTTGTATAGCACTTTTCTACCTTCAAGGTACTCAAAGCGCTTTGACAGTATTTCCACATTCACCCATTCACACACACATTCACACACTGATGGCGGGAGCTGCCATGCAAGGCGCTAACCAGCAGCCATCAGGAGCAAGGGTGAAGTGTCTTGCCCAAGGACACAACGGACGTGACTAGGATGGTAGAAGGTGGGGATTGAACCCGAGTAACCAGCAACCCTCCGATTGCTGGCACGGCCACTCTACCAACTTCGCCAGGCCGCCCCCAAATATATAAGGTAACACAAAAACAAGCTGTCTCTGTGATCACTATAGGTGTATAAATAATAATATAGTGTTAAATAAAATCAGTCCCTTGGGCACAAAACTGAAAATAATACAGCTCTCCAAAAAGTGCACTTCTGCTGCTATTGGAACATAACTGTTTGTTATGATGCTTTGACATTTTTGCACTTTATTTCTTTATTGAAAGAAAATTCTATGAAGAGAAAAGTTGTTTGCAAATGTGGTTACAATGCTCAAAAATGAAAAGTTCAAGCTAAAAAAAGAAATACACTTTATTGAGTTAACATTATTTCTTTATAGGGGGAAAGATGTTATGAGCTAGGGAATATAACAACTACACTACCCAGCATGCAACGGGAGTGACGAGCATGCGCGGTAGCCCCGAAAAGTGTTGTTGCATGTCGTCACCCGTGAAAGTAAACGTCAAGAACTCAGCCAACACGCCTCGTCTGCATTATTTATAATTAGACAGACAACACATCTACAGTGTGATTTTGTAACGTTTACAAGGAAAGAAAAACAAAAGTTAAAAAAGGGAGATATATGTTGTATATATATGTATGTGCTGCAGTGTTGTATATATATGTATGTGCTGTGGTTGCTATAAGAAGGTTGCGCCAGCTGCCGTAAAGGAGGTGCGTTGCTAGCCTGGTTGCTATGTTTCCGGTTGGTCGTAAAAGTGTTCGTCATGAGTTTGTAGTCTGCTCAAATCTCCCAGTAAAGTTATTCATTGGATTATACCTTTTGTTTTGAACTTTATTACACCTTGGAGCGCTTTTTCCCGTCCATTGTTTTCCTGCTTTCGCTATCTGCGCCTAATGACTGAGCTACGTGACGTCAATTCTTGTGATGTCACACGGAGCATTTCTGGTCGGGACGGGATTCGTTCCGAGGGGTTCGAATATAGAACCAACTCTTTTTCTTTACTATAGTGGTCTCGATAACGGGTACCGGTTTTTAAAAAGGGATTCGAGTCCGAGGACTCGGTTCTTTTCTTATCAAACAACCGGGAAAACCGGTTTCGAGTATCATCCCTAAGAAGGTGTGTCCAAACTTTTGGCCTGTACTGTATATATTATATGTAAACATATATTGTATGGCTACTTTGCTTGCTTCCGGCCCAATGTGGCCCCACCGTAAAACAAAGTTTGGACACCCCCGCTTTACACATTCTTAATGACTACAGGAGCTCTTCCAATCACACGAGATCCTTGAATTGATGTCAGAGTTGTATGTTCATTCAGAAAGATGTTTATTTGAAGTCAGGTTATGTACAGCTGCTGGCACACAACCAGAGGGCTGGTTTGCCGCCAGTGGAGTCAGCGTTACGACACTTTCACAGTCCAGTGTTTTAGCTGCATTTTGATTTTTCTTTTGCACAAAAAGATTGTTCTTCCCAGACCTTTTTCAATGGTGAATCAACATTGTCTTTCTTCACTGTGGTTAAAGGTGCTATGTAGAAGCAGCTATTGGTCACCTTCATAATCTTATACTATTTGTAGCTCAAATAATAAAGATAAACTCCCTGATCTTGGAGTAATACGCTAATTATATTTAAGAGCTGCTGCACTAATCATACAAATATGTAAATTGGCAAGCATTTACCGTATTTTCCGGACTAAAGAGCGCACCGGTATATAAGCTGCACACACTACATTTTACAAACCCCGTTTCCATATGAGTTGGGAAATGGTGTTCGATGTAAATATAAACGGAATACAATGATTTGCAAATCCTTTTCAATCCATATTCAGTTGAATATGCTACAAAGACAACATATTTCATGTTCAAACTCATAAACATTTTTTTTTGTTGCAAATAATCATTAACTTTAGAATTTGATGGCAGCAACACGTGACAAAGAAGTTGGGAAAGGTGGCAATAAATACTGATAAAGTTGAGGAATGCTCATCAAACACTTATTTGGAACATCCCACAGGTGTGCAGGCTAATTGGGAACAGGTGGGTGCCATGATTGGCTATAAAAGTAGATTCCATGAAATGCTCAGTCTTTCACAAGAAAGGATGGGGCGAGGTACACCACTTTGTCCACAAATGCCTGAGCAAATTGTTGAACAGTTTAAGAACAACATTTCTCAAAGTGCAATTGCAAGAAATGTAGGGATTTCAACATCTACGCTCCATAATATCATCAAAAGGTTCAGAGAATGTGGAGAAATCACTCCACGTAAGCAGCATGGCCGGAAACCAACATTGAATGAGCGTGACCTTCCATCCCTCAGACGGCACTGTATCAAAAAGCGACATCAATCTCTAAAGGATATCACCACATGGGCTCAGGAACACTTCAGAAAACCACTGTCACTAAATACAGTTGGTCGCGACATCTGTAAGTGCAAGTTAAAGCTCTACTATGCAAAGCCAAAGCCATTTATCAACAACACCCAGAAACGCCGCCGGCTTCTCTGGGCCCGAGATCATCTAAGATGGACTCATGCAAAGTGGAAAAGTGTTCTGTGGTCTGACGAGTCCACATTTCAAATTGTTTTTGGAAATATTCCACATCGTGTCATCCGGACCAAAGGGGAAGCCAACCATCCAGACTGTTATCCACGCAAAGTGTAAAAGGCAGCATGTGTGATGGTATGGGGGTGTATTAGTGCCCAAGACATGGGTAACTTACACATCTGTGAAGGCACCATTAATGCTGAAAGGTACATACAGCTTTTGGAACAACATATGCTGCCATCTAAGCGCCGTCTTTTTCATGGACGCCCCTGCTTATTTCAGCAAGACAATGCCAAGCCACATTCAGCAGGTGTTACAACAGCGTGGCTTCGTAAAAAAAGAGTGCGGGTACTTTCCTGGCCCGCCTGCAGTCCAGACCTGTCTCCCATGGAAAATGTGTGAAGCGTAAAATAGGACAGCAGAGACCCCGGACTGTTGAACGACTGAAGCTCGACATAAAACAAGAATGGGAAAGAATTCCACTTTCAAAGCTTCAACAATTAGTTTCCTCAGTTCCCAATTGTTTACTGAGTGTTGTTAAAAGGAAAGGCCATGTAACACAGTGGTGAACATGCCCTTTCCCAACTACTTTGGCACGTGTTGCAGCCATGAAATTCTAAGTTCATTATTATTTGCAAAAAAAAAATAAAGTTTATGAGTTTGAACATGAAATATGTTGTCTTTGTAGCATATTCAACTGAATATGGCTTGAAAAGGATTTGCAAATCATTGTATTCCGTTTATATTTACATCTAACACCATTTCCCAACTCATATGGAAACGAGGTTTGTAGATTTACACAAAGATTTTGTAAATGTTTATTTACATACGTGTACAGCTCCACTAATGGACATTGGAGTGTTACTTTCAAAGGCAACATTATAGTATTGCTAGAAACATAATTTTATATGGGACTTTATTGTATTATATGTGTAGTACATGTTCCAAAAAGAAAAAAGCATAAAACACCAGCAGATTGAGAGATATTACAAGTCAAAGTGAAGAAGCTTAGTGTTACGCTCATGACTTGGTGGAACTAAACATTACCCTATACCAGGGGTCGGCAACCCAAAATGTTGAAAGAGCCATATTGGACCAAAAATACAAAAACAAATCTGTCTGGAGCCGCAAAAAATTAAAAGCCATATTACATGTGTCATGAGATATAAATATAATTAAGAGGACTTAAAGGAAACTAAATGAGCTCAAATATAGCTACAAATGAGGCATAATGATGCAATATGTACACATCGCTAACCTAAATAGCATGTTAGCATCGATTAGCTTGCAGTCATGCAGTGACCAAATATGTCTGATTAGCACTCCACACAAGTCAATAACATCAAAACTCACCTTTGTGCATTCACGCACAACGTTAAAAGTGTGGTGGACAAAATGAGACAGAAAAAGAAGTGGCATAAAACACGTCCTAGAAAGTCGGAGAAAGTTATACATGTAAACAAACTATACGGTGAGTTCATGACCGCAAAAATGAGTAGGACAAAACGGCGCTCGCCAAATACTCGAATCAGTGAAGCATGTTTAATATAAACAGTGTGATTTACAACAATTAGGGAGGTTTGTGTCATGTTTGTCCTCCTACACAAACCATACTAAAACAAAAAAATAGATTTTTTCCCCTCATCTTTTTCCATTCTTCATACATTTTTGAAAAATCTCCAGAGAGCCACTAGGGCGGCGCTAAAGAGCCGCATGCGGCTCTAGAGCCGCGGGTTGCCGACCCCCGCCCTATACGATGAAGGCAATTGTATTTTATTGATATTTGAAATGTATTCAATGTTTATAAATGAATATTTAAATATACTAAATGTAAAAAAGGGAATAAATATTCAAGATAATCTAGTTTGGTTACGCCATCATGAGCGCAACACAAGCTTGTAAAAGTTTCAACTACAATTCTAAATAAGATGTCAAAAGCAAACTGAAATCAAATACACACAGCTTAAAGATTGATCAATACCTATTTAGATGTAGTAATACATAAATATGATGATTTATCAAAATATAAAATAAATATACCTGAACAGAACGCTCATGATGGTTACACCAAAAAAGTAACGCTATGAATCGCGTTTTTCCAAGTTTTTGGGGCATTTTTATGCTATTTCCAAGCATCTCCTTTTTATTATCGTTGATTTTAAATGGTCAAACTAATGCATATTATATATGCATGCCCTAGTAAAGATCATATTTATTTTGATTGTTACATTTTGAAGTCCATTTGTGCAGGTGGGTGCGAATGTAGCCATTACCAGAGCTGTACACTTACATCATTGTTTCCAAATGGTGCCTGTGACAGGGCAGTAAAACGGGTAGCCGCACCGTTTTAGAGTTCAAAACATAGGACGAAAGTAGCGGTTTATAGTCCGAAATTTACGGTATGTCTTCCTGGCCTCACTACCACCTCTGCTGGCTAAAAGCAGACATTGCAACCATAGGTGGGCTAGCATTAGCTGGTTAGCATGCTAACCCAATACAAACTTGTTTACTTCCTGTTGACATTTGAGGCTTGGTTCTTGTCATGCTAGTACATAGCACCTTTTCAATGAACAGCACATATTAAATGATAAATGGGTTATACTTGTATAGCGCTTTTCTACCTTCAAGGTACTCAAAGCGCTTTGACCACATTCACCCATTCACACACACATTCACCCACTGATGGCGGGAGCTGCCATGCAAGGCGCTAAACTCGACCCATCAGGAGCAAGGGTGAAGTGTCTTGCCCAAGGACACAACGGGCGTGACTAGGAAGGTAGAAGGTGGGGATTGAACCCCAGCAACCCTCCCATTGCTGGCACGGCCACTCTACCAACTTCGCCACGCCGTCACTTAGCCTCTGTGAAAATATCAGTGAAACAAAGGTAAAAAAAAATAACACACTCTTGAAATATAAAAAAATTCAAATATATATATATTACAAAAATAATTGCAGCACCAATGAATCCTAAATAATTGTAGAAACAGAGCAAAATAGTGTAGAACTAACCAGAGGCATTGTGGTTTCACCAGGATATTCTATTTATTTCTTAAATACAACTGTACAGTCGTCCTTCGTTTATCGCTGTTAATTGGTTCCGGACATAACCGCGATTTCCCCAAAATAGGAATCATTAACTATAAATCAAATATTTTCATAGCTCCAACATAAAAACACTGTTTACAATTTTCTAAATGCTTTTCAACATTATTAGAACCCCCGAGACATAAAAAGAACACCTTTTTGTCACCGTGACAGTCTTTTAATCCAATATAGCACAACTGTGGTACACCGAGGAAGTGTGTAAATATGGACTGCATATGGAGCATCATAGTTACAGTAGCCAGGAATAGTACAAATACAATGTCTGCCTTGTTTTTGTTGAATAACTAGGCCTGCTATGCTACTCTATTGTAATGTTGGTCATTATTGTGGTCGTTGGTGTTTCCTGGTGAAAAAAGTTTGAGAACCACTGCTTTGCCATCTGAGCCAATCAGTGGCCACGATACTGAACAGGGCACTCTGATTGGTTCAGTCTCCTTTAGTGGTCAATCCTAGATTATTTAGCCATTTTTATGCCTGATTTAGGATTTAAAAATGTAGAATAGGCTTTTAAAAAATGTATCTGCAAAGGTAGACATGAAATAACACCCTTTAATCACCTTTACACTCTTTTAGGCCAATATAGTCCTGCTACCTGAGGCTGAGCCAATCAGTGGTCACGATACTGAACGTGGCACTCTGTTTGGTCTCCTTTAGTGGCCGGTACTCATTTATTTAGCCATTTTTATGCTCTATTGTGGATTATGCCTGTAAAAAAAACTACCTGCGATGTGGCGAAGGACGACTGTACATGATTCATCTTTTAGATTTGGATTTATGTGCCAAGCGACACCTTGAGTCGATCATTAACGTTGCATCCGGAAAGTATTTACAGCGCTTCATTCCCCTCCCCCGTGTTATGTTCAAACAGACTTGAAGCGGCCAATGGTGGATCAACAAAGTATTGAGCAGAGGCTGTGAATACTAGGGGTGTAACGGTACGTGTGTTTGTATTGAACCGTTTCGGGACAGGGGGTTCGGTTCGGTTGGGAGGTGTACCGAACGAGTTTCCACACGGACATATTAAGTACGTTGTGTAAACATCGCACAACACACGGCATGCTAGCAGCGAGCGGGCTAGGACAACATGTAAAAGCCAGAGCTGGAAGACCCTCCTGCCTCGTTAAGATCTCCCGTTTGGGAACACTTTGGCTGCGCGGTGCGATACAACAATGGAGGACGGAGGTTTGCCGACATTGTTCAGCAGCTGCTTCTGACAACACGTCAAACATGCTAACCCATTTGAAGCAGCCTCTCCTCGGCGAGTCAGGCAGGGCTAAAGCAATAACAAATGTTTTTATAGCAGCAGATTTAAGACCATGTTGCATTAGAAATTCAGTGTTTCCCACACATTCATTTATTTGTGGCGGCTCGCCACGAAAGAATTAAGGCCGCCACAAAAAAAAAAATTTTTTTTTAATTTATTTTGTGTCCTGTCCAGCTTCTCAGGCAAGTCATACAGTTGATGTAGATGCCCATATCGGCTGTTCACATTTACTTTACAAAAGAGAAGTGTAGGATCAAGATTTTTGGAGCTCTTTGTTCAGTGGATCAGATGTTTGATGAAGCTTTGTGTCTATCTACCACCACTACTGTTTCCTGTTTATTTGTTACTGACTGTGGCAGGACACCTCTGCCTCTGTTTCACTTTATGTTGCTGGTAAATAATATGCTTGTAGTAGTAGGCTAAAGTTAAATTGTTTAGTATGCACTAATTAAAGGCCTACTGAAATGATTTTTTTTTTATTTAAACGGGAATAGCAGATCCATTCTATGTGTCATACTTGATCATTTCGCAATATTGCCATATTTTTGCTGAAAGGATTTAATAGAGAAAATCGACGATAAAGTTCGCAACTTTTGCTCGCTGATAAAAAAAGCCTTGCCTGTAGCGGAAGTAGCGTGACGTCACAGGAGCTAGTATTCCTCACAATTCCCCGTTGTTTACAATGGAGCGAGAGAGATTCGGACCGAGAAAGTGATGATTACCCCATTAATTTGAGCGAGGATGAAAGATTCGTAGATGAGGAACGTTACAGTGAAGGACTTGAGAGGCAGTGCAGGACGTATCTTTTTTCGCTCTGACCGTAACTTAGGTACAAGCTGGCTCATTGGATTCCACACTCTCCTTTTTTTATTGTGGATCACGGATTTGTATTTTAAAGCACCTGGGATACTATATCCTCTTGAAAATGAGAGTCGAGAACGCCAAATGGACATTCAGTGCCTTTTATCTCCACGACAATACATCGGCGAAATGCTTTAGCTACGAGCTAACGTGATAGCATCTTGCTTTAACTGCATATAGAAACAAAAAAATAAAGGATAGAAGGAAGGATAGATAGAAAATCAACAATACTATTAAACCGTGGACATGTAAATACACGGTTAATGCTTTCCAGGCTGGCGAAGGTTAACAATGCTGTGCTAACGACGCCATTGAAGCTAACTTAGCAACGGGACCTCACAGAGCTATGCTAAAAACATTAGCTCTCCACCTACGCCAGCCAGCCCTCATCTACTCATCAACACCCGTGCTCACCTGCGTTCCAGCGATCGGCAGAAGGACGAAGGACTTCACCCGATGCGTTTGGCGGCCCGGAGACGTAGGAAGTCAAGGTGAGGTCGGCGGCTAGCGCGGCTAGCGCTCCAACAAAGTCCTCCTGGTTGTGTTGCTGTAGTCCGCTGCTAATACACCGATCCCACCTACAACTGTCTTCTTTGCAGCCTTCATTGTTCATTAAACAAATTGCAAAAGATGTCCAGAATACTGTGGAATTATGAAATGAAAACAGAGCTTTTTGTATAGGATTCTACGGGGTACCATAACTTCCGTAACTCGGACTTCGTCACGCGCATACGTCATCATACCGCGACGTTTCAGCCGGATATTTCCCGGGAAGTTTTAAAAGTCACTTTATAAGTTAACCCGGCCGTATTGGCATGTGTTGCAATGTTAAGATGTCATCATTGATATATAAACTATCAGACTGCGTGGTCGCTAGTAGTAGGTTTCAGTAGGCCTTTAAAGGGGCAGAGCTTTAAGAGACATTTTAGCCTTTATATTTTATAAGATATATTTTTTGTAAGAACCACAATTAATAAATATATTTCAGTGAATAACTTATTGTTCAAATCTGTATATAAATATGTACATAAAGTGTTGTAATTATATTGTAAAATGGATGGATGGACGTTTAAAACAAAACTGTTATTATTAATTAGTAAGTATACATTTTTTGAGCCTTTTTAGAGAAAATTAAATCATTGTAGTAAATTATGCAAATTACTCGACGATGTCATGGTGACCACGCCCATAGCCACGCCCCCACCGCCACAGGTATCTTGGCAGTTTATGGGAAACACTGAAACTTGATTTTGAGCCACTTCTATGGTGGAAGAACAATATATCCTCTTACTGCCAAGTTAGCCAGGCTGGGAGTTAAAATAAAAGTTAATCTGAGGCTGAGTTGACTTGAAACTGTTTAATGTTGCACTTTTTATATGTAGAAGAAAAGTTTTGTCATTTTATTTAATCCGAGCAACAACTTGAGGCAGTTTAATGTTGATGAACGTGGACTTAAACAAGTTGAAAAACGTATTCGGGTGTTGCCATTTAGTGGTCAATTGTACGGAATATGTACTGTACTGTGCAACCTACTAATAAAAGTACAAAAAAATCCAAAAAAGCACTTTATATGTAGAAAGGTTTTGTTAAGAAACCATATCTTATTTAGTTTTTATTTGATATATGTTGACCACATGAACCCTGGCAATGGACCCTGTGTGTGTATGTATGTTATGTCATTGTTTACACTTTTGGTAAATAAATAACCAAAACATTTATATTTTGTTGTTTTCTTACTGTACCGAAAATGAACCCAACCGTGACCTCAACACCGAAGTACGTACTGAACCGAAGTGTTTGTGTACCGTTACACCCCTAGTGAATACTTACGCATGTGATTTTTATTAGACAAATTACAAAACAAACTTTCATAATGGGGTATTGTGTGTAGAATTTTGAGGATCATTATTTTGGAATAAGGCCATAACATGACAAAATACAGAAAAAGTGAAGCGCCGTGAATACTTTCCGAATGTACTGTATTTCCAGAAGCACATCTGACTCCACGCTAAGCGAATGAATGCGGCGCCATGTCGTTAAGTCATTGAATCTCTTCTCGTTTGGATGGGAAGCATCCATTAATCCATGAAATGTGAGCCCAATGAAGTGGAACAGAATGTTGTTGCGGCTCAGACTGATGGCTGTCACATCTCTGAATGTCACCGCTCTGCTGAATGAGCTGCAAATAAAGCCACTTGGCAGGTCCATCCCCTGCAAGACACAAATGTTTGATGGCGTCCACAAAGGCGGCGCTACACGCACACAAAAAAAAAAGAAACCACTACAGCTTCCTGCTGCTGGTCCACGGTGAAGTCCGGTTATTGTTTGAAGGACTCGATGTCATTTACAACCTGAAACGCCTTCTTCCACGGAGCAGTCATGTGGTTTCCTTCTGCTGTGCAGTCATAGTGGGAATGTCACCGCTCCCAGTACTGCTGTGCAGTCATAGTGGGAATGTCACTGCTGCTCCCAGTACTGCTGTGCAGTCATAGTGGGAATGTCACCGCTCCCAGTACTGCTGTGCAGTCATAGTGGGAATGTCACTGCTGCTCCCAGTACTGCTGTGCAGTCATAGTGGGAATGTCACTGCTCCCCGTACTGCTGTGCAGTCATAGTGGGAATGTCACCGCTCCCAGTACTGCTGTGCAGTCATAGTGGGAATGTCACTGCTGCTCCCAGTACTGCTGTGCAGTCATAGTGGGAATGTCACCGCTCCCAGTACTGCTGTGCAGTCATAGTGGGAATGTCACTGCTGCTCCCAGTACTGCTGTGCAGTCATAGTGGGAATGTCACCGCTCCTAGTACTGCTGTGCAGTCATAGTGGGAATGTCACTGCTGCTCCCAGTACTGCTGTGCAGTCATAGTGGGAATGTCACTGCTGCTCCCAGTACTGCTGTGCAGTCATAGTGGGAATGTCACTGCTGCTCCCAGTACTGCTGTGCAGTCATAGTGGGAATGTCACTGCTGCTCCCAGTACTGCTGTGCAGTCATAGTGGGAATGTCACTGCTGCTCCCAGTAAAGGGAATAACTCTGCCACAGTGTCTCTGTAAAAAAACAATAATAATAATAATAATAACAATAACGGTCTTACTGTGTCCTTGTGTTTCCCTGCATTATAGTCCTTTGGCGTCCAGGTGATGTCACATGACCATGCAGCGAGACTTGCGTAATTTGCGTCGCCGCTGCTGATACTCGCTGAGCTCCTGCAGATATCCTCTGGATGGCCAGCGCAGTCTCTCCACCTGCTCCCGCTCCTCCTCTGCAACACACCTCCATGTTTACACTTCCTTCAGTGGCCGTCCAATCACTAGAAAAACTACTTGTTTGCATAAAGGGTGACATTAAAATATGCTAATAAAGTCTCTAATTTCACCACAAATGTATTCTAACCAGTTAATTCACTCAATAACAGACATTTATTGACGTTGTTTACTAGCAGTAGCATCTTTTTTTATAGGGCCTGTGGGTGTTTGTACAAATATACACTATATTGCCAAAAGTATGTTGTCCAGCCATCCACATGATGACAACCAGGTGTCCTAATCACTAATCACAGGTGTATCAAACCAAGCACTTAGGCATGGAGACTGTTTCTACAAACATTTGTGAAAGAATGGGCCGCTGTCAGTGATTTCCAGCGTGGAACTGTCACAGGATGCCACCTGTGCAACAAATCCAGTCCTGACATTTCCTCGCTCCTAAATATTCCAAAGTTAACTTTATTCTAAGGAAAGTGAAGAGTTTGGGAACAACAGCAACTCAGCCACCAAGTGGTAGGCCACGTGAACTGACAGAGAGGCAGGGCCGGCCCATGGCATAGGCCGTATAGGCAAATGCTAAGGGCGCCGTCCATCAGGGGGCGCCACGCCAGTGCCACAAATGTTGGAGAGAGAAAAAAAAGTTGGTAATATTATTTCTAAATACAAAAAATAATCCCACGTTAATTAAAATGCAAAGTAAAGCCTATTTAATAGAAATATTATTTGCCACAGCATTGCGCCCCCCCCCCCCCCCCCCCTCCCCTCCCGTATCATGACTCTTTTTGGACGTCACCACATCAAAAAAATCAACACAAGATGTCAAAACGGCCAAAACTGTCAGGTACCCAGGGAAGAAAAAAGAGAAAAGAAGAGGAGAAACGAGAAAAAGACAGAGGTAGCAGGTAGGTAACGTTAGCCTACATTATTATTTGTCTGTGATAGTAACCTGGCTTTTTAGCATTAAGCTAATGTTACATGATTCTGCAATTGCTAATCAATAAATAGCTAGTTCTGTTTTAACATCGGGTTAATATTGTGGAGGGGGCTAAATTGTTATGGAAAATAATAATGTAACGTTAGGTAATTACAGTACTCCCACCTTACATTCCTCAGGGACATTTGTATTAGATCTTTTAAGCAGGTGTTTTTTGTTGACATTGTTATTGCCTTCTGGTTAGCTAATGTTTGCTCTGCAGGTAATAGTCACTTTTCCACCCCTTTATATATTAGGTATAGTTGTAAGCCTAGTTGTTAAAGTGCACATCATTAATGTTAATTAAGCAATATCACATGAGAGGGAATGCTGTTTTTTAATTGGAGCACTGCTGTGATTCGGTTAAAGATAATCATAACATAACATTCTCATATAATATGTAAATTTGCTTTCTTGAAGTAAAAAAAAAAGGTCAAAGACAAAGCTATTCGGTTTCTTGTGAGTATATACACTTCACTGCCGATGTGGGGGGGGCGCCACCTAAAATCTTGCCTAGGGCGCCAGATTGGTTAGGGCCAGGCCTGCAGAGAGGTCAGCATAGTGCAAAGATTTTCTGCACAGTCAGTTGCTACAGAGCTCCAAACTTCATGTCACCTTCCAATTAGCCCACGTACAGTACGCAGAGAGCTTCATGGAATGGGTTTCCATGGCCGAGCAGCTGCATCTAAGCCATACATCAGCAAGTCCAATGCAAAGCGTGGGATGCAGTGGTGTAAAGGACATCACCACTGGACTCTAGAGCGGTGGAGACGCCTTCTCTGGACTGATGAATCCCACTTTTCCATCTGGCAATTTGATGGAAGTGTGACATTTGGTGGAGGAGGAATTATGGTGTGGGGTTGTCTTTCCAAAAGTTGGGCTTGGCTCCTTAGTTCCAGTGAAAGGAACTTTGAATGCTCCAGGATACCAAAACATTTTGGACAATTCCATGGGATGGCACTTCAAGTTCATATGTGGCCAAATACTTTTGGCAATAAAGTGTAATTTGGGAACTACAAAACGCTATTTCAGTAGAGTTTACGTGTGGATGCTGAAAAGCTGAACTGAAATGCTAACTAAGCACGCTAGCCTGATAGTGTCAGGTAAAAATAGGACTTAACAAGTACCAAACTATATGACTAACACAATCAAAATCAAGAGTAGATGAATTCATTGTTAATATTTGAGTGGGCCCCGTCCCCCTCTGTAGTGGTAAAGTTGGGCCCCGGGGTCAAAAAGTTAATGAACCCCTGGTTTACATGCATTACATTTGGTAACTTTCCATAGAGAAGATGATATATTTTACACTAACAGATTAATCTACTGTAGTTTGTTTTTAAAAAATCTGATTATTCTGCGTTCCCTGAATGTAGTTATTTCCAATGTCATTCGCAAAACGGCCATGAGGGGGCAGTACACCGACTATCTTGAGTTTTGATCAACAAGATTAATTAGTACATTGCTTACATGATTTCAATTAACTTGAAAACTATTTGGACAGAAATGCAATTTCATTGTCAGAATGTCATCCAGGAACATTTTTTTGAGGTTTGAGGAGATTTATTTGCTCAAAACCTGCTAATTGGGTGTGTTAAGGATGTCCGATAATGGCTTTTTTGCCGATATCCAATATTGTCCAACTCTTAATTACCGATATCAACCGATACCGATATATACAGTTGTGGAGTTAACACATTTTTATGCCTAATTTGGACAACTGGGTATGGTTAAGATAATTTTTAATAAAATAAAATAAGATAAATAAATTAAAAACATTTTCTTGAATAAAAAAGAAAGTAAAACAATATAAAAACAGTTACATAGAAACTAGTAATGAATGAAAATGAGTCAAATGAAGTGTTAAAGGTTAGTACTATTAGTGGAGCAGCAGCACGCACAATCATGTGTGCTTACGGACTGTATCCCTTGCAGACTGTATTGATATATATTGATATATCATGTAGGAAGCAGAATATTAATAACAGAAAGAAACAACCCTTTTGTGTGAATGAGTGTAAATGGGGGAGGGAGGTTTTTTGGGTTGGTGCACTAATTGTAAGTGTATCTTGTGTTTTTTATGTGGATTTAATATAAAATAAAAAAACGATATCAATAATTTAAAAAAATGATACAGATAATTTCCAATATTACATTTTAAAAGCATTTATCGACATCTCTAGGGTGTGTTTTGGGGGTGAAGTTTGCCAGAAGCTCAAAAGGCAAAGTCTGGACTGACCTGAAAACGGACTACCTCTCAGGGAAGCATCCACGGTCAAGGTAAAGAACCAGTACGCGCAAATTAAAGTGCGTTATTAATCTGCAAATGTACATGAGAGAGAATGCCAAGAGTGTGCAAAGCACTAATCAAAGCAAAGGGTGGCTATTTGGAAGAAACTAGAATATAAAACATGTTTTTGTTGTTAAGTACATAACTCCACATGTGTTCATTCATAGTTTTCATGTGACAATCTACAATGTAAATAGTCATGAACATAAAGTTGAATGTGTCCAAACTTTAGGCTTTTACTGTATGCTGAAGAAATATGTATCCCCTTCTAACTTCATGTGTGAATAATGAAATGAGTCCTAATTCACAAGTTTTGTTGTAGTCGATGCTAAATATGTACACAATGAAGCACATCATGTTAGTACATCAGTTGAGGAAAATGAGTATTAATTAATAACATCCTGTAATATTGATATTATTTATTTCATCTTCTGATGGATGAAACATGACCACTAGTGGGAGCATTTTAGAACTCTGAAGACTTCATTCCACCTATTTGACTGATGGACATGATCAGCAGTAGACGGACATGATGAGCAGTAGACGGACATGATCAGCAGTAGACGGACATGATCAGCAGTAGACGGACATGATCAGCAGTAGATGGACATGATCAGCAGTAGACGGACATGATCAGCAGTAGACGGACATGATCAGCAGTAGATGGACATGATCAGCAGTAGACGGACATGATCAGCAGTAGACGGACATGATCAGCAGTAGACGGACATGATCAGCAGTAGACGGACATGATCAGCAGTAGACGGACATGATCAGCAGTAGATGGACATGATCAGCAGTAGATGGACATGATCAGCAGTAGACGGACATGATCAGCGGTAGACGGACATGATCAGCAGTAGACGGACATGATCAGCAGTAGACGGACATGATCAGCAGTAGACGGACATGATCAGCAGTAGACGGACATGATCAGCAGTAGATGGACATGATCAGCAGTAGATGGACATGATCAGCAGTAGACGGACATGATCAGCAGTAGACGGACATGATCAGCAGTAGACGGACATGATCAGCAGTAGACGGACATGATCAGCAGTAGACGGACATGATCAGCAGTAGACGGACATGATCAGCAGTAGACGGACATGATCAGCAGTAGACGGACATGATCAGCAGTTTCCTCCATGCGGCCCCACAGCTAAAATGAGCTGGTGAAGATAATATTTGCCACACTGACTGACCTGAGAGCTCCAAGAAGTCCGGCTTGTGGCTGAAGATCAGGTAGTTGTTGGCGATGAAGTGTAGCAGCCACACATACAGCTGCTCTGCATTGTGGCACTGAGGACACAACAACTGCTGCACTCAATATGCAACTACACACATCACATGTGCCATATACAACTACACACATCACATGTGCCATATGCAACTACACACAGCACATGTGCAATATACAACTACACACATCACATGTGCAATATACAACTACACACAGCACATGTGCAATATACAACTACACACATCACATGTGCAATATACAACTACACACATCACATGTGCAATATACAACTACACACAGCACATGTGCAATATACAACTACACACAGCACATGTGCAATATACAACTACACACAGCACATGTGCAATATCACTCAAACAACTGCTGTGACAAACACATTTATTTTGTTATAAGTTTCTTAGAGGAGCGATCGCATTAATCAAATGACACGTCTTTATTAGGAAATACGTACAAATGTATTTGCAGGTGTGCCAGCCTGGTGTGACTTTTGTCTTTTGGATGACTGAGTCTTGTATTAATTATAGCATAAATTGTATGGGTTATCTTTAAAAACCAGCGAGGAGCAATCGCATTGATCAAATGACACATCTTTATTACAAAATACTTACAAATTTATTTGCAGGTGTGGCAGCATTCCATGGGTTTCGTCTTTGTATTAATTTGAGCATAAATTGTATGGATTATAATTAAAAACTTGCGAGGAGCGATCACATTAAACAAATGACACGTCTTTATTACAGTACACAATTGTACTTGCAGGTGTGGCAGCATACCATGGGTTTTGTCTTTGTATTCATTTTAGCATGAATTGTATGGATTATAATTATAAACTGGCGAGGAGCAATCGCATTAATCAAATGACACGTCTTTATTACGAAATACGTACAAATGTATTTGCAGGTGTGCCAGCCCGGCGTGACTTTTGTCTTTTGGATGACTGAGTCTTGTATTAATTATAGCATAAATTGTAAGGGTTATCATTAAAAACCAGCGAGAAGCGATCGCATTAATCAAATGACACACCTTTATGACAGTACACTATTGCACTTGCAGGTGTGGCAGCATACCATGGGTTTGTCTTTGTATTAATTTTAGCATAAATTGTATGGATTATAATTATAAACTGGTGAGGAGCGATCGCATTAATCAAATGACACGTCTTTATTACAAAATACTTACAAATGTATTTGCAGGTGTGGCAGCATTCCATGGGTTTGTCTTTGTATTAATTTTATTAATTTGATCATTTATGGGTTATCATTAAAACCCAGTGAGGAGCGATCGCATTAATCAAATGATACGTCTTTATTAGAAAATACTTACAAATTTATTTGCAGGTGTGGCAGCATACCATGGGTTTCGTCTTTGTATTAATTTGAGCATAAATTGTATGGATTATAATTAAAAACTGTCGAGGAGCGATCGCATTATTCAAATGACACGTCTTTATTAGGAAATACATACAAATGTATTTGCAGGTGTGCCAGCCTGGTGTGACTTTTGTCCTTTGGATGACTGAGTTTTGTATTAATTATAGCATAAATTGTAAGGGTTATCATTAAAAACCAGTGAGGAGCGATGGCACTAATGAAAGGTATGACTGGGCAGCGTGAGGAGCGATGGCACTAATGAAAGGTATGACTGGGCCCACTTCTTGCAACGAGATGTAAAGTTGAAGCCTCACCAGTTGTTGTTGGGTGAGTGGAAGCCGCACTGACCTTTGCCTGGCGCAGCAGTCGAACCACGCTGATGCCCGTAGATGCCAGCTCTCTGCTGGGCATGCTCTGAAGGTAAGCACACACACACACCTCACACAGGTGCTGCAGTCGCTTCACCTGGTACATCTCCGCACACACCAGCACGGCCATGGCCTGCAACACACTGGCTGCGCACACACACGCACACACAAACACACACACACACACAAACACACACACACACACACACACACAAACACACACACACACACACACACACACACACAAAGACACAGTAAGTGTGAGTGCAGTGTAACATGCAATACTATCCAGCCCCGCATGACATCATGACATCATGACATCATGACATCATCGCGCCAAGTGCGTGCTCTTTCAGTCAATTAGTGCACATATATACAGCCCGGCCCAAAAAATGTTTTATTGTAATTTTGAAGAATTTACCTGAATGTGCATGAACTATTTCTGTTCAAAATTGTTTAAAACGTCACATGTTAAATGTTGAAATATTAACTGTCAGTTTACTGTACTGTGCCAACTGTACTACTATATGAGTACGTGTTTTCTATTGTTTCATTGGAAATAAAACAGCAAAGTCCATTTGGCTGTCATCTGTTTTAAATATGAGACACAATTGTGTCAAAGTCAGGATTTTTTTTTTTCATGCTTGAAATAAGAAATGATGACTTTAAAAAAGTAGTTTTCTACTTGTGAGTGTTGATGACACAACACTTGATATTCTAGTTTCAAGCATGTTTGACTCAATATAGCTCATCAAATCTCAGCTGTAATATCTTACTGACATCATTTAGGAGCAAAACACTTAAAACAAGTAAAACACTCTAACATCAAATCTGCTTAGTGAGAAGAATGATCTTATCAGACAGAAAATAAGCAAATATCAGCCTTATTTGACATATTTCATCTTACTTAGATTTCACTTTTTGCAGTGTAGTTTCTCTTATTGTTCTGTTACAACTAAAAGTTGTAAACTCTTGTTGTTGAAATGTGTTGTGCTTAAATAAGCTTGTTATGTAATTAATATTATTACATGTGTATTTGTCGCCATCATGTGGTCATGGCAGTTAGTACATCTTTGAGAAGTGTGTATTTTGAATCAAACTTTATTGACCGGAAGTGACATAATCAAGCAGAGAAATCTCCGGTTCCAGCACGTACTTTATGGTGGTTATTTTCGAAGAAAAACTGCATATATCCTTTGTTTAAGGTTGCATCGCCGGTATGTATCATAAGTTGAACTTTGAAACTTGGTTTTTGTCTAAAATATTTCGAGCTAAATTTATGATTTTTGATGTATGATCTTTGCCATACTCATTAGCAATCATTTGCGATGTCATCTAAGATGGCGTCGTAGTACAATTTCACTTTGTTTACCTTCTCATGTCTTGTAAGGTAGCATTACAGCATATATATGAATACATTTGCATAACATATGTATATATTGACTGTATTGTTTGTCTTTTTAGTTTCACAATTTTGAACGTCATTAAGCCTGCTGACAACGCTCATCGGTCTCCAGAGTCGTGACGTAAGAAAGGTGTTAAACAGCCCTTGCATCACACATGCACCCCTAACGGCACACTTATTATATTCTTATTTTACTGTTAGATTTTTTATTGTCATTGTTGCTTTTTATTTTTATTCTTATTGTAATATTTTTCAATTTTGTTTCCATTTATACCCCCATTATTTACTTCAATTCTGCACACTGCTGCTGGAATTGTAATTCTCCTGAAGGAATCAATAAAGTACAAACCCCGTTTCCATATGAGTTGGGAAATGGTGTTAGACGTAAATATAAACGGAATACAATGATTTGCAAATCCGTTTCAAGCCATATTCAGTTGAATATGCTACAAAGACAACATATTTGATGTTCAAACTCATAAACTTTGTTTTTTTTGCAAATAATAATTAACTTAGAATTTCATGGCTGCAACACGTGCCAAAGTAGTTGGGAAAGGGCATGTTCACCACTGTGTTACATGGCCTTTCCTTTTAACAACACTCAGTAAAGGTTTGGGAACTGAGGAAACTAATTGTTGAAGCTTTGAAAGTGGAATTCTTTCCCATTCTTGTTTTATGTCGAGCTTCAGTCGTTCAACAGTCCGGGGTCTCCGCTGTCCTATTTTACGCTTCACACATTTTCCATGGGAGACAGGTCTGGACTGCAGGCGGGCCAGGAAAGTACCCGCACTCTTTTTTTTTTACGAAGCCACGCTGTTGTAACACGTGCTGAATGTGGCTTGGCATTGTCTTGCTGAAATAAGCAGGGGCGTCCATGAAAAAGACGGCGCTTAGATGGCAGCATATGTTGTTCCAAAAGCTGTATGTACCTTTCAGCATTAATGGTGCCTTCACAGATGTGTAAGTTACCCATGTCTTGGCCACTAATACACCCCCATACCATCACACATGCTGCCTTTTACACTTTGCGTCGATAACAGTCTGGATGGTTGGCTTCCCCTTTGGTCCGGATGACACGATGTGGAATATTTCCAAAAACAATTAGAAATGTGGACTCGTCAGACCACAGAACACTTTTCCACTTTGCATGAGTCCATCTTAGATGATTTCGGGCCCAGAGAAGCCGGCGGCGTTTCTGGGTGTTGTTGATAAATGGCTTTGGCTTTGCATAGTAGAGCTTTAACTTGCACTTACAGATGTAGCGACCAACTGTGTTTAGTGACAGTGGTTTACTGAAGTGTTCCTGAGCCCATGTGGTGATATCCTTTACACACTGATGTCGCTTTTTGATACAGTGCCGTCTGAGGGATGGAAGGTCACGCTCATTCAATGTTGGTTTCCGGCCATGCTGCTTACGTGGAGTGATTTCTCCACATTCTCTGAACCTTTTGATGATATTATGGAGCGTAGATGTTGAAATCCCTAAATGTCTTGCAATTGCACTTTGAGAAAGGTTGTTCTTAAACTGTTTGACTATTTGTCTTTGTAGCATATTCAACTGAATATGGCTTGAAAAGGATTTGCAAATCATTGTATTCCGTTTATATTTACATCTAACACCATTTTCCAACTCATATGGAAACGGGGTTTGTACTAGAACTACCTATCTATCTGTCTTAATCTTTCTGTATGTGTTTTCACTTTTCTTTCAAAGCCTAACCAGGAACGAGGCTTGCAAATGAGCCTGTGACTAGAAGTCTGATGCACTCTGACATGGCTTACCTGTGACATGGCTTACCTGTGACATGGCTTACCTGTGACATGGCTTACCTGTGGGTAACAATGTTTCATTCTACTGGCCATGTCTAACGAACAAATACAAATAAAATGTTCATCCGACCGGATGAAAAAGATGACTTACTTTCTCGGGGAAAGGGTAGTTTGCATGCAGTACACGTACCAGGACAGCAGGAGTCAGTGTAGAGGTACTCCAGGAAGGACAGGAAGGTGTCGGAGGAGACGCCATGGATGGGCACCACTCGGCTGCGAGCCTCTGCGTACTTCCCACTAAACATGGCCGCCATGACGTCACAGCGAGCTACCAGGACTGCTCGGTGAGCTGGCAACACACTCCCTTTAACACACACAACACACTCCCTTTAACACACACAACACACTCCCTTTAACACACACAACACACTCCCTTGAAGACACACAACACACTCCCTTGAACACACACAACACACTCCCTTGAACACACACAACACACTCCCTTTAACACACACAACACACTCCCTTTAACACACACAACACACTCCCTTCAACACACTCCCTTTAACACACACAACACACTCCCTTTAACACACAACACACTCCCTTTAACACACACAACACACTCCCTTTAACACACACAACACACTCCCTTTAACACACACAACACACTCCCTTGAAGACACACAACACACTCCCTTGAACACACACAACACACTCCCTTTAACACACACAACACACTCCCTTTAACACACAACACACTCCCTTTAACACACACAACACACTCCCTTCAACACACTCCCTTTAACACACACAACACACTCCCTTTAACACACAACACACTCCCTTTAACACACACAACACACTCCCTTTAACACACACAACACACTCCCTTTAACACACACAACACACTCCCTTGAAGACACACAACACACTCCCTTGAACACACACAACACACTCCCTTTAACACACACAACACACTCCCTTTAACACACAACACACTCCCTTTAACACACACAACACACTCCCTTCAACACACTCCCTTTAACACACACAACACACTCCCTTTAACACACAACACACTCCCTTTAACACACACAACACACTCCCTTTAACACACACAACACACTCCCTTTAACACACACAACACACTCCCTTTAACACACACAACACACTCCCTTTAACACACACAACACACTCCCTTGAAGACACACAACACACTCCCTTGAACACACACAACACACTCCCTTTAACACACACAACACACTCCCTTTAACACACACAACACACTCCCTTTAACACACACAACACACTCCCTTTAACACACACAACACACTCCCTTCAACACACTCCCTTTAACACACACAACACACTCCCTTTAACACACAACACACTCCCTTTAACACACACAACACACTCCCTTTAACACACACAACACACTCCCTTTAACACACACAACACACTCCCTTTAACACACACAACACACTCCCTTTAACACACACAACACACTCCCTTTAACACACACAACACACTCCCTTTAACACACACAACACACTCCCTTTAACACACACAACACACTCCCTTTAACACACACAACACACTCCCTTTAACACACACAACACACTCCCTTTAACACACACAACACACTCCCTTGAAGACACACAACACACTCCCTTGAACACACACAACACACTCCCTTTAACACACACAACACACTCCCTTTAACACACACAACACACTCCCTTTAACACACACAACACACTCCCTTCAACACACTCCCTTTAACACACACAACACACTCCCTTTAACACACAACACACTCCCTTTAACACACACAACACACTCCCTTTAACACACACAACACACTCCCTTTAACACAAACAACACACTCCCTTTAACACACACAACACACTCCCTTTAACACACACAACACACTCCCTTGAAGACACACAACACACTCCCTTTAACACACACAACACACTCCCTTTAACACACACAACACACTCCCTTTAACACACACAACACACTCCCTTCAACACACTCCCTTTAACACACACAACACACTCCCTTTAACACACAACACACTCCCTTTAACACACACAACACACTCCCTTTAACACACACAACACACTCCCTTTAACACACACAACACACTCCCTTCAACACACTCCCTTTAACACACACAACACACTCCCTTTAACACACACAACACACTCCCTTCAACACACTCCCTTTAACACACACAACACACTCCCTTCAACACACTCCCTTTAACACACACAACACACTCCCTTTAACACACACAACACACTCCCTTCAACACACTCCCTTTAACACACACAACACACTCCCTTCAACACACACAACACACTCCCTTTAACACACACAACACACTCCCTTCAACACACTCCCTTTAACACACACAACACACTCCCTTTAACACACACAACACACTCCCTTCAACACACTCCCTTTAACACACACAACACACTCCCTTCAACACACTCCCTTTAACACACACAACACACTCCCTTTAACACACACAACACACTCCCTTCAACACACTCCCTTTAACACACACAACACACTCCCTTCAACACACTCCCTTTAACACACACAACACACTCCCTTGAAGACAAGTTGATTTCATTAAAAAAAAAAAAAAAAATTTTTTATTTTTTTTACATAAATAAATACAATCTTGTGTGCTTACGGACTGTATCCCTGCAGACTGTATTGATCTATATTGATATATAATGTATATATTGTGTTTTTTATGTTGATTTCATAAAAATAAAAAATAAAAAAAAAATTTTTTTAATTTCTTGTGCGGCCCGGTACCAATCGGTCCGCGGACCGGTACCGGGCTGCGGCCCGGTGGTTGGGGACCACTGTGCTACAGTGTTGAGTCAGCATGTGTCAAAAGAAGCCATTTCAATGAACAGCAAATTGTGACACAAGCTGAGTGCCATTCACAGCCAGTGCCAGCTGCAATTATTCCTGCATCAAATGATCCCATCACTGCCTTGTAGGGTTTTCTTCCAGGCACTCACACGCAGGTCCTGGTTATCTACTTATTGTGTCTTCATATGGACCAGCAGGCCTGTCTGCCGGCTCCTAATTCAATCAAGTGTGATAGAATGTGACCTTCCTCGGCCGTGTGAGCGCATACGTTACTAGCCCGTGTGGACGCACCCTGCACCATGAAGATGACGTCCGAGTAGAGAGGGGAATTGAAGAGGTTGACCAGGGTCTGGGGACCCAGCTGGGCCGCTCGTGCACTCGGGGTGTCTCTGGCTGCCTGCACACAGGAATAGAAGGAGGAGGTCAAAGTTACTGACACCTGAGCTGGATGTCGAGTTGGGATTGTGCAGTTGACATTCTGAGCGTTCACGCCGCATCCCCTGTGGAATATAAACGGCGCCGCGTGGTGCCGGGCGGGCCAAAGCCGCTTGGATGGCGACGGCAAGAGCATCAGAATGGAGCTGATAACAAACTGGAGATGCTTTTTTAATCCTGGTCACTGAGTCACTTATCCAGGAAGTTGAGTCTGGAAGAACAATCCTTCTAATTGCAGCTGTCATAGGTGGATTATTTACTGCTTTGTCATAGGTGGATTATTTACTGCTTTGTCATAGGTGGATTATTTACTGCTTTGTCATAGTTGGATTATTTACTGCTTTGTCATAGGTGGATTATTTACTGCTTTGTCATAGTTGGATTATTTACTGCTTTGTCATAGGTGGATTATTTACTGCTTTGTCATAGGTGGATTATTTACTGCTTTGTCATAGGTGGATTATTTACTGCTTTGTCATAGTTGGATTATTTACTGCTTTGTCATAGGTGGATTATTTACTGCTTTGTCATAGGTGGATTATTTACTGCTTTGTCATAGGTGGATTATTTACTGCTTTGTCATAGGTGGATTATTTACTGCTTTGTCATAGGTGGATTATTTACTGCTTTGTCATAGGTGGATTATTTACTGCTTTGTCATAGGTGGATTATTTACTGCTTTGTCATAGGTGGATTATTTACTGCTTTGTCATAGGTGGATTATTTACTGCTTTGTCATAGGTGGATTATTTACTGCTTTGTCATAGGTGGATTATTTACTGCTTTGTCATAGGTGGATTATTTACTGCTTTGTCATGGGTGGATTATTTACTGCTTTGCAGACTACGAGCATGTTTTTTCCCTGCATTTTGAACCCTGCGGCCTATAAATTGGTGCAACTAATTTTTGGATTTTTCTTTTTCTTTCACTTTTTCTTCCAACAGACTCTTGCATCATACCTGCCGTCAAAACTCTAAAGAAAGACTGCATTAGGGGCGGCATGGCGTAGTGGGTAGAGCGGCCGTGCCAGAAACCTGAGGGTTGCAGGTTCGCTCCCCGCCTCTTGACATCTTGACAGCTGCCGTTGTATCCTTGGGCAGGACACTTCACCCTTGCCCCCGGTGCCGCTCACACTGGTGAATGAATGATGAATGAATGATAGGTGGTGGTCGGAGGGGCCGTAGGTGAATGAATGAATGATGAATGATAGGTGGTGGTCGGAGGGGCCGTAGGTGAATGAATGAATGATGAATGATAGGTGGTGGTCGGAGGGGCCGTAGGTGAATGAATGAATGATGAATGAATGATAGGTGGTGGTCGGAGGGGCCGTAGGTGAATGAATGAATGATGAATGAATGATAGGTGGTGGTCGGAGGGGCCGTAGGTGAATGAATGAATGATGAATGAATGATAGGTGGTGGTCGGAGGGGCCGTAGGTGAATGAATGAATGATGAATGAATGATAGGTGGTGGTCGGAGGGGCCGTAGGTGAATGAATGAATGATGAATGAATGATAGGTGGTGGTCGGAGGGGCCGTAGGTGAATGAATGAATGATGAATGAATGATAGGTGGTGGTCGGAGGGGCCGTAGGTGAATGAATGAATGATGAATGAATGATAGGTGGTGGTCGGAGGGGCCGTAGGTGAATGAATGAATGATGAATGATAGGTGGTGGTCGGAGGGGCCGTAGGTGAATGAATGAATGATGAATGATAGGTGGTGGTCGGAGGGGCCGTAGGTGAATGAATGAATGATGAATGATAGGTGGTGGTCGGAGGGGCCGTAGGTGAATGAATGAATGATGAATGAATGATAGGTGGTGGTCGGAGGGGCCGTAGGTGAATGAATGAATGATGAATGATAGGTGGTGGTCGGAGGGGCCGTAGGTGAATGAATGATGAATGAATGATAGGTGGTGGTCGGAGGGGCCGTAGGTGAATGAATGAATGATGAATGATAGGTGGTGGTCGGAGGGGCCGTAGGTGAATGAATGATGAATGAATGGTAGGTGGTGGTCGGAGGGGCAAACTGGCAGCCTCGCTTCCGTCAGTCTACCCCAGGGCAGCTGTGGCTACAAATGTAGCTTACCACCACCACCAGGTGTGAATGAATGATGTCTTCCCACTTCTCTGTGAGCGCTTTGAGTATCTATAATAGAAAAGTGCGATATAAAATCTAATCCATTATTATTATTATTATAGTTCCTGTCTTCACAATAAAAGCCCTGCTCCATCCTGCCTGGGCTAACAAAATAAGAGTCTCAGAAAGCTAGCGCGCACAAGCTAGCAAGCTATGGAGTTTGCCACCAATGTATTTCTTGTAAAGTGCATAAAAAGGAGAAGATTCTAAGTGGAGGTTATCATCACTACTGTCTGATTCTAAGTGGAGGTTATCATCACTACTGAGTGAGTTGCACAGGTCCGGTGGCCATGGATGAAGTGCTGGCTGTCCAGAGTCGGGACCCCGGGTGGACCACTAGCCTGTGCATCGGTTGGGGACATCTCTGTGCTGCTGACCCGTCTCCGCTCGGGATGGTTCCTGCTGGCCCCACTATGGACTGGACTCTCACTATTATGTTAGATCCACTATGGACTGGACTCTCACTATTATGTTAGATCCACTATGGACTGGACTCTTACTATTATGTTAGATCCACTATGGACTGGACTCTTACTATTATGTTAGATCCACTATGGACTGGACTCTCACACTATTATGTTAGATCCACTATGGACTGGACTCTTACTATTATGTTAGATCCACTATGGACTGGACTCTTACTATTATGTTAGATCCACTATGGACTGGACTCTCACACTATTATGTTAGATCCACTATGGACTGGACTCTTACTATTATGTTAGATCCACTATGGACTGGACTCTCACTATTATGTTAGATCCACTATGGACTGGACTCTCACTATTATGTTAGATCCACTATGGACTGGACTCTCACTATTATGTTAGATCCACTATGGACTGGACTCTCACTATTATGTTAGATCCACTATGGACTGGACTTTCACACTATTATGTTAGATCCACTATGGACTGGACTCTCACTATTATGTTAGATCCACTATGGACTGGACTCTCACTATTATGTTAGATCCACTATGGACTTGACTCTTACTATTATGTTAGATCCACTATGGACTGGACTTTCACACTATTATGTTAGATCCACTATGGACTGGACTCTCACTATTATGTTAGATCCACTATGGACTGGACTCTCACTATTATGTTAGATCCACTATGGACTGGACTCTCACTATTATGTTAGATCCACTATGGACTGGACTCTCACTATTATGTTAGATCCACTATGGACTGGACTCTCACTATTATGTTAGATCCACTATGGACTGGACTCTCACACTATTATGTTAGATCCACTATGGACTGGACTCTCACTATTATGTTAGATCCACTATGGACTGGACTCTCACTATTATGTTAGATCCACTATGGACTGGACTCTCACTATTATGTTAGATCCACTATGGACTGGACTCTCACTATTATGTTAGATCCACTATGGACTGGACTCTCACTATTATGTTAGATCCACTATGGACTGGACTCTCACTATTATGTTAGATCCACTATGGACTGGACTCTCACTATTATGTTAGATCCACTATGGACTGGACTCTCACTATTATGTTAGATCCACTATGGACTGGACTCTCACACTATTATGTTAGATCCACTATGGACTGGACTCTCACTATTATGTTAGAGCCACTATGGACTGGACTCTCACTATTATGTTAGATCCACTATGGACTGGACTCTCACACTATTATGTTTAGGGCTATATAAATCAACATTGATTGATTGATCATATTAAAGTAAGGCCTCAGCTAGTCCTAAAACATGGTCACGTTCCTCGTATTTGAGCTGGTCTGGTCCACCTGACACGTCTCCTATTCTCCCGTGATGAGACCTAACACTAATCAGCATTTTCTCCTCTATGGAGTCACGCCTTGTTTGTTTTCCCTTAATTCCCACGCTGCCTCCAAGTTGATTACTGCGACTACGGTAATTATGCAAATATGCTAATTATAATGTGTCAAAACAGCATCGCGCTAATGAAGGTCAGCGGTGCAGCCGTGTGTTACATTAGCAAGTAGCGGCTTCCTCACGTCAGAGATTAGCATGACTTCAACTCTCATTTCAGGAGGGCAGAGAGAGCTAATTCAAAACTAAACTCTTCCAGTTTCAAGATGATGTTGGGTTGTTGTGTGTACTTTGGTAGCAGCAGCAGAGTGTTAGCACCTTGTTGTGTGTACTTTGGTAGCAGCAGCAGAGTGTTAGCACCTTGTTGTGTGTACTTTGGTAGCAGCAGCAGAGTGTTAGCACCTTGTTGTGTGTACTTTGGTAGCAGCAGCAGAGTGTTAGCACCTTGTTGTGTGTACTTTGGTAGCAGCAGCAGAGTGTTAGCACCTTGTTGTGTGTACTTTGGTAGCAGCAGCAGAGTGTTAGCATGTGAGAGGACTCACCCTCTCTCTGCCAATAAGGGATCGTATGCGCTCCATCAGCTGAGCCACGGCCAGGGAGTTCTTCAGCTTCTCCTCCAAGGCCTCTTGGAGATGCTCCCACTCCCACGCGCCTACACAACATCAACACACACTTTGATTGTGTGCACCCCGAAAGGCATCGCAGATTGAAAGTCAGTGTTCTGTGCAGCAGACTCTAGAACAGACCTGGGCAAATAAAGGCCCGGGGGCCACATGGGGCCCGTTAAGCTTTTCAATCTGGCCCACCTGACATTCACAAATCATTTTTTTGAGATGTTTAAGATGTAAAGTGTAGCTGCCATTATGATGTGCACTCATCTTTTATAATGACCTTCTACTATACTAACTAAGTCTTTACATGCTTGGAATGCTTTTCATTTTCCGGAGGGAACTCTCCTGAAGGAATCAATAAACTACTATCTGTCTGTCTGTCTGTCTGTCTGTCTGTCTGTCTGTCTGTCTGTCTGTCTGTCTGTCTGTCTGTCTGTCTGTCTAAGCTTTTGCATGATATACTAGTTACTATGGTCATCTAATTAGTTACTATGGTCATCTCATCAGTTACTATTAGGGGTGTAACGGTACACAAAAAAATTTCGGTTTGGTACGTACCTCAGGTTTAGAGGTCACGGTTCGGTTTTTTTCTGATTGATTGAAACTTGTATCAGTAGATTGCACAGTACAGTACATATTTATTAGTAGATTGCACAGTACAGTACATATTTATTAGTAGATTGCACAGTACAGTACATATTTATTAGTAGATTGCACAGTACAGTACATATTCCGTACAATTGACCACTAAATGGTAACACCCCAATAAGTTTTTCAACTTGTTTAAGTCGGGGTTCATTTTCGGTACAGTAAGAAAACAACAAAATATACATTTTTGGGGTTATTTATTCATCAAATTTGCAAAATCTTCCACCAAAAAATATTTTTCTTAGTGTAATATTTGATGTGAAGTAATGGGAACCTTGGATAGGTCAATAATTCATAATAACATTGATTTTGATTCAATATTATGTTTTGAGCAATGACAGTTTGAAAGTAAAAAAAAAAGAGCTTTGTTTTATTAGTCAACATTGCAACTTTTTCTAAATGACATTTAACCTTTAAGCTTTTTTATTTTACTTTTGTTATGTTTTTGTTTATTTGAATAGTATTTTTAGAATGTGCCGTGGGCCTTTAAAACATTAGTGTGGGCCGCAAATGGCCTCCGGGGCACACGTATATATATATATATATATATATATATATATATATATATATATATATATATATATATATATATATATATATATATATATATATATATATATACATATATACATATATATATATATATATATATATATACATATATATATATACATATACACACACACATATATATATATATATATATGTATATATATATATATACTAATATATATGTGTGTGTGTATATATATATATTTCATATATATATATACACACACATATATATATATATATATATGTGTGTATATGTATGTATATACAGTATACTGTATATATTTCATATATACACACACATATATACATATATATATGAAATATATATATACATATACACACACACACACATATATATATATATATACACACATACATATACACACACACATATATATATATGAAATATATATACACATACATACATACTTATATATGAAATATATATATATATACACACACACACACATTAATATATATATATACTGTATATATATATATATATATACACAGTATATATATATATACGTATATATATATACTGTGTATATATATATATATACACATATATATATATGTATATATATATATACATGTATATACATATATATATATATACATATATATATATATATATAAGTATATATATATATATATATATATATATATATATATATATATATATATATATACATATATACATACCAGCCCCCGGACACATTTTTTTCTCTAAATTTGGCCCCCCGAGTCAAAATAATTGCCCAGGTCGGTCTAATCAAAACTTATGTTTGTTCTTGTGTAGACAAAGCAAAAAAACAACAACAATGTGTGACAATATATGAATTCATAACAACCGTGTGACAAATAGTACAAGGGTTGCTTGGGCTCGCAACTTAAAGCATAACAAAAACCAAAGTATCTCAAATGAGTGGTAAGTTAAGGTAAGATGATGTAAACAATAACACACTGTCACCCGTGACACAAAGATGATACAAAACATGTTTTACTATAAATATGTAAAACCTCTTGGCATATCTATGTCCGAAAAATGACCTTTGATTTTTCAGTATGCGGACACAGAAAGATGTTTTATGTAGAGTATATGAGAGAGCAGTACATTTGAAAGAGCTAAGTTTGTAGAGTATGTCATCATCGCTGCTTTTCTTGCATGCGGTCATATAGAAGTCACAGCCGCCCTTCATCAATATTTGAAATGCGGAGGAACACACTGATCAACGTAAGCCAAAAATAACTCTCTTCAGTTTCTAAATGTCTTATTGGGTTGAAATCAGCCTGTCATGAATGTCTTCATAGATCATCTGCTCTGTGATGCACAACTCTTATGGGTGTGGCCTATTACAATTGTGCCTATCATTCACAATCCTATGCAAGGCTTTTCCAAGTGTAAAATATGGCAAGTCGGAGGTGGCTAATGGAAGTACTCTAATGCTGTGTTTTTCAACCACTAGTGTGCCGTGAGATACAGTCTAGTGTGCCGTGAGATACAGTCTGGTGTGCCGTGAGATACAGTCTGGTGTGCCGTGAGATACAGTCTGGTGTGCCGTGAGATACAGTCTGGTGTGCCGTGAGATACAGTCCCGTGTGCCGTGAGATACAGTCTAGTGTGCCGTGAGATACAGTCTGGTGTGCCGTGAGATACAGTCTAGTGTGCCGTGAGATACAGTCTGGTGTGCCGTGAGATAGTCTAGTGTGCCGTGAGATACAGTCTGGTGTGCCGTGGGAGATTATGTACTTCCACCTATTTGGGTTCAAAATACTTTTTGCAAACCAGTAATTATAATCCGCAAATAATGTACCGTAGTTGAGTGTCTGTGCTGTCTAGAGCTCGGCAGAGTAACCGTGTTATTCTCTTCCATATCAGTAGGTGGCAGCAGGTAGCTAATTGCTCTGTAGATGTCGGGAACACGTCGCGTGAGACGACGATGGTTTGTGGTGATCACAATATACAGACAACAGCGGGAGGCAGTGTGCAGGTAAAAAGGTATCTAATGCTTAAACTAAAACTCAACAAAAGGTGTGTCAGGATGGGGGGGGTCGCAGCTTGCTGCGGGGTCCTTCTCCCAGGAATGCAGACGGACTACTCCGGACATGGCGTGCAGGTAAAAACATGATTTATTCCTAATGAAACCAAAGGAGTACAAAACAGAAAGCGAGCCGACAGAACAACGTGCCCGATCGCACTCGAAGCTAAACTAAAACTTAGCATAAACTATGGACGAAAAAAAAGCTTACTAACTGTAGCATGAACAAACAAAAACTTCCTTGGCAAGGCATGGAAGGAGCAGTGTGAACGGAGTTATTGCATGAAACAATGACGCCAGACCCACTGACCGGCTTAAATAATGCCTCTGATTAGTGCTCGGGTAGCAGGTGAGCGGCCGGACACTAATCAGAGACAGGTAAACACAATTAGCAACCATGGCAGCCAAAACAAACTCAGGGAGGTGCACAAACAGGAACTAAAAGGAGTCCAAAACTAACAGAACATAACTAAACAAAACATGATCTAGACCACAGATCATGACAAGGTGAGTGCCCCTAAGAAAAGGCATTGAAGCTTAGGGAAGGCTATGCAGAACCAAACTAAAACTGAACTGGCTACAAAGTCTACAAAAACAGAATGCTGGACGACAGCAAAGACTTACTGTGGAGCAGAGACGGCGTACACAAAGTACATCCGAACATGACATGACAATCAACAATGTCCCCACAAAGAAGGATAAAAACAACTGAAATATTCTTGATTGCTAAAACAAAGTACCGTATTTTTCGGACTATAAGTCGCAGTTTTTTTCATAGTTTGGCCGGGGGTGTGACTTATACTCGGGAGCGACTTATGTGTGAAATTATTAACACATTAGCGTAAAATATCAAATAATATTATTGATGTCATTCACGTAAGAGACTAGACGTATAAGATTTCATGGGATTTAGCGATTAGGAGTGACAGATTGTTTGGTAAACGTATAGCATGTTCTATATGTTATAGTTATTTGAATGACTCTTACCATAATATGTTACGTTAACATACCAGTTGGTTATTTATGCCTCATATAACGTACACTTATTCAGCCTGTTGTTCACTATTCTTTAGACATTTTAAAGGCCTACTGAAAGCCACTACTAGCGACCACGCAGTCTGATAGTTTATATATCAATGATGAAATCTTAACATTGCAACACATGCCAATACGGCCGGGTTAACTTATAAAGTGACATTTTACATTTCCCGGGGAACTTCCGGTTCAAAACGCCTTTGGAGGATGACGTATGCGCGTGACGTCGCGAGGTCCACGGAAGTGTTTGGACACAATACACAGAGCTCTGTTTTCTTCGACAAAATTCCACAGTATTCTGGACATCTGTGTTGGTGAATCTTTTGCAATTTGTTTCATATCCGGCTGAAACGTCGCGGTATGATGACGTATGCGCGTGACGTAGTCAGTTTAACGGAAGTTATGGTACCCCGTAGAATCCTATACAAAAAGCTCTGTTTTCATTTCATAATTCCACAGTATTCTGGACATCTTTTGCAATTTGTTTAATGAACAATGGAGGCTGCAAAGAAGAACGTTGTAGGTGGGATCGGTGTATTAGCGGCTGGCTGTAGCAACACAACAAGGAGGACTTTGTTGGATAGCAGACGCGCTAGCGGCAAACTCACCTTGACTTCCTACGTCTCCGGGCCGCCGACCGCATCGTCGATCGCTGGAACGCAGGTGAGCACGGGTGTTGATGAGCAGAGGAGGGCTGGCTGGCGTAGGTGGAGCGCTAATGTTTTTATCATAGCTCTGACGAGGTCCCGTTGTTAAGTTAGCGTCGTTAGCAACAGCATTGCTAGGCTTCGACAGGCGTCGAATACACATTAACCGTGTATTTACATGTCCAGTGTTTGGTTCGGTGTCTCCTGATAGTAGTATTGTTGTTCTTCTGTCTATACTTCCAGTCAGGGATTTATTTATTTTGTTTCTATCTGCATTTGAGACAGATGCTATCACGTTAGCTCATGCTAAAGAGCTTTGTCGATGTATTGTCGTGGAGATAAAAGTCACTGTGAATGTCCATTTCGCCTTCTCGACTCTCATTTTCAAGAGGATATAGTATCCCAGGTGGTTTAAAATACAAATCCATGATCCACAATAGAAAAAGGAGAGAGTGTGGAATCCAATGAGCCAGCTTGTACCTAAGTTACGGTCAGAGCGAAAAAAGATATCTCTTGAACTGCATTCTAGTCCGTCACTCTAATGTTCCTCATCCACGAATCTTTCATCCTCGCTCAAATTAATGGGGTAATCGTCACTTTCTCGCTCCTAATATTTCTCGCTCCATTGTAAACAACGGGGAATTGTGAGCAGCACTACCGCTTGTGATGTCACGCTACTTCCGGTAGGGGCACGGCTTTTTTTTAATCAGCGAGCAAAAGTTGCGAACTTTATCGTCGATTTTCTCTACTAAATCCTTTCAGCAAAATGATGGCAATATCGCGAAATGATCAAGTATGACACATAGAATGGATCTGCTATCCCCGTTTCAATTTTAAAAATTCATTTCAGTAGGCCTTTAAATTGCCTTTCAAATGTCTATTCTTGATGTTGGCTTTTATCAAATACATTTACCCCAAAAAATGCGCCTTATACTCCAGTGCGACTTATATGTGTTTTTTTTCCTTCTTTATTATGCATTTTATGCAAAAATACGGTAGGTGCGGGGAATATCGCTCAAAGGAAGACATGAAACTGCTACAAGAAAATACCAAAAAAAGAGAAAAAGCCAGCAAAATAGGAGCGCAAGACAAGAAGTAAAACACTACACACAGGAAAACAGCAAAAAAGTCCAAATAAGTCAGGGTGTGATGTGACAGGTGGTGACAGTACACCTACTTTGAGACAAGAGCTATAGTGATGCATGCTTGGTTAGGCTTTAAAGTCATATCCAACAATTGCGACAACGACTTTTTACTGTCAACTAAATTACGTTTTTTTCATGATTTCTGCTGGTGGTGTGCCTCTGGATTTTTTCAACGCAAAAAATGCACCTTGGCTCAAAAAAGGTTGAGAAGCACTGCTCTAATGTGCCCGTAAAGCCCTTTAAAGTAGCAGCGGAGTGGAAAAACAAGTTGCTTCATTGCGTCTATTGAACCATACCCAATTGTAATTACAATGTGCAAGAAAACACCCTCTAAACATGGAATATCTCCCCCCGTAGATTCTACGTCACGGTAGTAACACTTCTGCACTCTGACCGTATCCTCAGATCAGACATACTGGGAGTACGCACAATCTGGAAAGAGATGTGCTGTTTATCATTCACTATCTTTACGTAAGATAAGAACACACCTTTGGCTTTTGTGATGCATTGTAAATGGTAAATAAACAGCTAACAAATGAGTCAACAGATGGAGGGTCCTCTGTTGCGCCCATAAAACCCTCTAGAAATATCCAGAAAAGCGCCAACAATGCGCCAAATATGAGTGATATTGTTATTATAAGTGCTAACGCAGACTGACTATTTCAGTGGCGCATTGATAGTAGTAAGCTTTTTGATTGATTAATTGATTGAGACTTTTATTAGTAGATTGCACAGTACAGTACATATTCCGTACAATTGACCACTAAATGGTAACACCTCAATAAGTTTTTACACTTCTTTAAGTCGGGGTCCACGTTAATCAATTCATGCTAATGCTAGCTTACGCCGCCACTGTTGACACTGATCCGACGGCTGCTTCTGCTTCATCTCAAACTTGCTGAAGGTAAATTGTAGATTATAATTCACGCATCTCTCACCCGCTAGTAGACACATGTGGCCGTGGACCGAGAGACTGGTCCACTTTCACATCCAAAAATGCACAAAAAGACGCTAGTTGCAGCAACCTTTTTTTTAACCCTTCGTGAGGATTGTGATTGATTCTTCATCTAAATGGACTTATGTAAATGTCCTGTCGGTCAATGTACCAGCAAGAGTGGAAATTGTACAGTAAGTGTTTGTTTTATTATGGTTTAAAATGATTAGTTTGTATGTTTAGCACCTAGCATTGCTGCTGATGCTATATATTCTCATAGTCATTCACATTGACGTCCCACTGGGGTGAGTTTTCCTTGCCCGTATGTGGGCTCTGTACCGAGGATGACGTTGTGGCTTGTACAGCCCTTTGAGACACTTGTGATTTAGGGCTTTTATTTATAAAAAAAAAAAAAATTTTTAAAGACATGTATCTCGTGTGCACAAGACAGTTTCTCGTACATGTCTAAAAAAAATGTTTTTTTAATTTTTAATTTTAATTTTTTTTTAAAATAATTTTATAAAAAGAAACTATCTCGTGCGCACAAGTAACTTTCTCGTGCGCACGAGATACATGTCTAAACAAAAAAACAAAAAAATTATAAATTTTTTTTTTTTTTTTTAAATAATTTTATAAAAAGTTTCTCGTGCGCACGAGATACTTTCTCGTGCCAAACTTTTTATAAAATCATTAAAAAAAAAATTTAAAAATTAAATTTAAATTTTTTTTTTAAAGACATGTATCTCGTGCACACGAGACAGTTTCTTGTGCGCACGAGATAAATGGCTAAAAAATATATTTTTTTAATCATTTTTAATTTTAATTAAAAAAAAAAAAAATTTTATAAAAAGAAACTATCTCGTGCGCACGAGTAACTTTCTCGAGATACATGTCTAAAAAAAAAAATTATAAATTTTTTTATTTTTTAAAAAATAATTTTATAAAAAGTTTCTCGTGCGCATGAGTAACTTTCTCGTGCGCACGAGATACATGTCTAAAAAAAAATAAAAAATTATACTTTTTTTTTTTTTTTTTTAAATAATTTTATAAAAAGTTTCTCGTGCGCACGAGATAGTTTCTCGTGCGCACAAGATACATGTCTAAAAAAAAAAAATTCTAAATTATTTTTTTTTAAAGACATGTATCTCGTGCGCACGAGACAGTTTCTCGTACATGTCTAAAAAAAATGTTTTTTTAATTTTTAATTTTAATTTTTAAAAAAAAATAATTTTATAAAAAGAAACTATCTCGTGCGCACGAGTAACTTTCTCGTGCGCACGAGATACATGTCTAAACAAAAAAAACAAAAAAATTATAAAAAAAATTATTTTTTTAAAAATAATTTTATAAAAAGTTTCTCGTGTGCACGAGATACTTTCTCGTGCCAAACTTTTTATAAAATCATTAAAAAAAAATTTTAAAAATTAAATTTTTAATATTTTTTTTAAAGACATGTATCTCGTGCGCACGAGACAGTTTCTTGTGCGCACGAGATACATGGCTAAAAAAAAAATTTTTTTAATCATTTTTCATTTTAATTAAAAAAAAAAATAAAAATTATAAAAAGAAACTATCTCGTGCGCACGAGTAACTTTCTCGAGATACATGTCTAAAAAAAAAAATTATAAAATTTTTTATTTTTTTAAAATAATTTTATAAAAAGTTTCTCGTGCGCATGAGTAACTTTCTCGTGCGCACGAGATACATGTCTAAAAAAAAAAAAATTATAAATTTTTTTATTTTTTTAAAAATAATTTTATAAAAAGTTTCTCGTGCGCACGAGATATTTTCTCGTGCGCACAAGATACATGTCTAAAAAAAAAAAATTATAAAATTTTTTTTTTTTTTAAGGACATGTATCTCGTGCGCACGAGACAGTTTCTCGTACATGTCTAAAAAAAATGTTTTTTTAATTTTTAATTTTAATTTTAAAAAAAAATAATTTTATAAAAAGAAACTATCTCGTGCGCACAAGTAACTTTCTCGTGCGCACGAGATACATGTCAAAACAAAAAAATTTTTTTTTTTTTTTTTTTTTTAAATAATTTTATAAAAAGTTTCTCGTGCGCACGAGATACGTTCTCGTGCCAAACTTTTTATAAAATCATTAAAAAAAAATTTAAAAAATTAAATTTTTAACTTTTAATTTAATGACATGTATCTCGTGCGCACGAGACAGTTTCTTGTGCGCACGAGATACATGGCTAAAAAAAATTTTTTTTTTAAATCATTTTTAATTTTAATTTAAAAAAATAATAATTTTATAAAAAGAAACTATCTTGTGCGCACGAGTAACTTTCTCGAGATACATGTCTAAAAAAAAAATATATAAATTTTTTTATTTTTTTAAAAATAATTTTAAAAAAAGTTTCTCATGCGCATGAGTAACTTTCTCGTGCGCACGAGAAAGTTTCTCATGCGCATGAGTAACTTTCTCGTGCGCACGAGATTCATGTCTAAAAAAAAAAAAATTATAAATTTTTTTATTTTTTTAAAAATAATTTTATAAAAAGTTTCTCGTGCGCACGAGATAGTTTCTCGTGTGCACAAGATACATGTCTAAAAAAAAAAAAAAATTATAAATTTTTTTTTTTTTTTAAAGACATGTATCTCGTGCGCACGAGACAGTTTCTCGTACATGTCTAAAAAAAATGTTTTTTTAATTTTTAATTTTAATTTTTTTTAAAAATAATTTTATAAAAAGAAACTATCTCGTGCGCACAAGTAACTTTCTCGTGCGCACGAGATACATGTCTAAACAAAAAAACCCAAAAAATTATAAAAAAATTTATTTTTTTAAAAATAATTTTATAAAAAGTTTCTCGTGCGCACGAGATACTTTCTCGTGCCAAACTTTTTATAAAATCATTTTAAAAAAATTAAATTTTTAATTTTTTTTTTAAAGACATGTATCTCGTGCGCACGAGACAGTTTCTTGTGCGCACGAGATACATGGCTAAAAAAAATTTTTTTTTCAATCATTTTTAATTTTAATTTAAAAAAAAAAAAATTTTATAAAAAGAAACTATCTCGTGCGCACGAGCAACTTTCTCGAGATACATGTCTAAAAAAAAAAATTATAAATTTTTTTATTTTTTAAAAAATAATGTTATAAAAAGTTTCTCGTGCGCATGAGTAACTTTCTCGTGCGCACGAGATACATGTCTAAAAAAAAAAAAATTATAAATGTTTTTATTTTTTTTAAAATAATTTTATAAAAAGTTTCTCGTGCGCACGAGATAGTTTCTCGTGCGCACAAGATACATGTCTAAAAAAAAAAAAAATTATAACATTTTTTTTTTTTTTAAGGACATGTATCTCGTGCGCACGAGACAGTTTCTCGTACATGTCTAAAAAAAATGTTTTTTTAATTTTTAATTTTAATTTTTAAAAAAAATAATTTTATAAAAAGAAACTATCTCGTGCGCACAAGTAACTTTCTCGTGCGCACGAGATACATGTCTAAACAAAAAAAACAAAAAAATTATAAAAAAAATTATTTTTTTAAAAATAATTTTATAAAAAGTTTCTCGTGTGCACGAGATACTTTCTCGTGCCAAACTTTTTATAAAATCATTAAAAAAAAATTTTAAAAATTAAATTTTTAATATTTTTTTTAAAGACATGTATCTCGTGCGCACGAGACAGTTTCTTGTGCGCACGAGATACATGGCTAAAAAAAAAATTTTTTTAATCATTTTTCATTTTAATTAAAAAAAAAAATAAAAATTATAAAAAGAAACTATCTCGTGCGCACGAGTAACTTTCTCGAGATACATGTCTAAAAAAAAAAATTATAAAATTTTTTATTTTTTTTAAATAATTTTATAAAAAGTTTCTCGTGCGCATGAGTAACTTTCTCGTGCGCACGAGATACATGTCTAAAAAAAAAAAAATTATAAATTTTTTTATTTTTTTAAAAATAATTTTATAAAAAGTTTCTCGTGCGCACGAGATATTTTCTCGTGCGCACAAGATACATGTCTAAAAAAAAAAAATTATAAAATTTTTTTTTTTTTTAAGGACATGTATCTCGTGCGCACGAGACAGTTTCTCGTACATGTCTAAAAAAAATGTTTTTTTAATTTTTAATTTTAATTTTAAAAAAAAATAATTTTATAAAAAGAAACTATCTCGTGCGCACAAGTAACTTTCTCGTGCGCACGAGATACATGTCAAAACAAAAAAAATTTTTTTTTTTTTTTTTTTTTAAATAATTTTATAAAAAGTTTCTCGTGCGCACGAGATACGTTCTCGTGCCAAACTTTTTATAAAATCATTAAAAAAAAATTTAAAAAATTAAATTTTTAACTTTTAATTTAATGACATGTATCTCGTGCGCACGAGACAGTTTCTTGTGCGCACGAGATACATGGCTAAAAAAAATTTTTTTTTTAAATCATTTTTAATTTTAATTTAAAAAAATAATAATTTTATAAAAAGAAACTATCTTGTGCGCACGAGTAACTTTCTCGAGATACATGTCTAAAAAAAAAATATATAAATTTTTTTATTTTTTTAAAAATAATTTTAAAAAAAGTTTCTCATGCGCATGAGTAACTTTCTCGTGCGCACGAGAAAGTTTCTCATGCGCATGAGTAACTTTCTCGTGCGCACGAGATTCATGTCTAAAAAAAAAAAAATTATAAATTTTTTTATTTTTTTAAAAATAATTTTATAAAAAGTTTCTCGTGCGCACGAGATAGTTTCTCGTGTGCACAAGATACATGTCTAAAAAAAAAAAAAAATTATAAATTTTTTTTTTTTTTTAAAGACATGTATCTCGTGCGCACGAGACAGTTTCTCGTACATGTCTAAAAAAAATGTTTTTTTAATTTTTAATTTTAATTTTTTTTAAAAATAATTTTATAAAAAGAAACTATCTCGTGCGCACAAGTAACTTTCTCGTGCGCACGAGATACATGTCTAAACAAAAAAACCCAAAAAATTATAAAAAAATTTATTTTTTTAAAAATAATTTTATAAAAAGTTTCTCGTGCGCACGAGATACTTTCTCGTGCCAAACTTTTTATAAAATCATTTTAAAAAAATTAAATTTTTAATTTTTTTTTTAAAGACATGTATCTCGTGCGCACGAGACAGTTTCTTGTGCGCACGAGATACATGGCTAAAAAAAATTTTTTTTTCAATCATTTTTAATTTTAATTTAAAAAAAAAAAAATTTTATAAAAAGAAACTATCTCGTGCGCACGAGCAACTTTCTCGAGATACATGTCTAAAAAAAAAAATTATAAATTTTTTTATTTTTTAAAAAATAATGTTATAAAAAGTTTCTCGTGCGCATGAGTAACTTTCTCGTGCGCACGAGATACATGTCTAAAAAAAAAAAAATTATAAATGTTTTTATTTTTTTTAAAATAATTTTATAAAAAGTTTCTCGTGCGCACGAGATAGTTTCTCGTGCGCACAAGATACATGTCTAAAAAAAAAAAAAATTATAACATTTTTTTTTTTTTTAAGGACATGTATCTCGTGCGCACGAGACAGTTTCTCGTACATGTCTAAAAAAAATGTTTTTTTAATTTTTAATTTTAATTTTTAAAAAAAATAATTTTATAAAAAGAAACTATCTCGTGCGCACAAGTAACTTTCTCGTGCGCACGAGATACATGTCTAAACAAAAAAAACCAAAAAATTATTTAAAAAATTATTTTTTTAAAAATAATTTTATAAAAAGTTTCTCGTGCACACGAGATACTTTCTCGTGCCAAACTTTTTATAAAATCATTTTAAAAAAATTAAAAAAATTAAATTTTTAATTTTTTTTTTAAAGACATGTATCTCGTGCGCACGAGACAGTTTCTTGTGCGCACGAGATACATGGCTAAAAAAAAATTTTTTTTTAATCATTTTTAATTTTAATTTAAAAAAAAAAATTTTTTATAAAAAGAAACTATCTCGTGCGCACGAGCAACTTTCTCGAGATACATGTCTAAAAAAAAAAATTATAAATTTTTTTATTTTTTTAAAAATAATGTTATAAAAAGTTTCTCGTGCGCATGAGTAACTTTCTCGTGCGCACGAGATACATGTCTAAAAAGAAAAAAATTATAAATGTTTTTATTTTTTTTAAAATAATTTTATAAAAAGTTTCTCGTGCGCACGAGATAGTTTCTCGTGCGCACAAGATACATGTCTAAAAAAAAAAAAAATTATAACATTTTTTTTTTTTTTAAGGACATGTATCTCGTGCGCACGAGACAGTTTCTCGTACATGTCTAAAAAAAATGTTTTTTTAATTTTTAATTTTAATTTTAAAAAAAAATAATTTTATAAAAAGAAACTATCTCGTGCGCACAAGTAACTTTCTCGTGCGCACGAGATACATGTCTAAACAAAAAAAACCAAAAAATTATTATTTTTATTTTTTTTTAAAATAATTTTATAAAAAGTTTCTCGTGCGCACGAGATACGTTCTCGTGCCAAACTTTTTATAAAATCATTAAAAAAAAATTTAAAAAATTAAATTTTTAACTTTTAATTTAATGACATGTATCTCGTGCGCACGAGACAGTTTCTTGTGCGCACGAGATACATGGCTAAAAAAAATTTTTTTTTAAATCGTTTTTAATTTTAATTTAAAAAAATAATAATTTTATAAAAAGAAACTATCTCGTGCGCACGAGTAACTTTCTCGAGATACATGTCTAAAAAAAAAATTATAAATTTTTTTATTTTTTTAAAAATAATTTTAAAAAAAGTTTCTCATGCGCATGAGTAACTTTCTCGTGCGCACGAGATTCATGTCTAAAAAAAAAAAAAAATTATAAATTTTTTTATTTTTTTAAAAATAATTTTATAAAAAGTTTCTCGTGCGCACGAGATAGTTTCTCGTGTGCACAAGATACATGTCTAAAAAAAAAAAAAAATTATAAATTTTTTTTTTTTTTAAAGACATGTATCTCGTGCGCACGAGACAGTTTCTCGTACATGTCTAAAAAAAATGTTTTTTTAATTTTTAATTTTAATTTTTTTTAAAAATAATTTTATAAAAAGAAACTATCTCGTGCGCACAAGTAACTTTCTCGTGCGCACGAGATACATGTCTAAACAAAAAAAACCAAAAAATTATAAAAAAAATTATTTTTTTAAAAATAATTTTATAAAAAGTTTCTCGTGCGCACGAGATACTTTCTCGTGCGCACGAGATACTTTCTCGTGCCAAACTTTTTATAAAATCATTAAAAAAAAAATTTAAAAATGAAATTTTTAATTTTTTTTTTAAAGACATGTATCTCGTGCGCACGAGACAGTTTCTTGTGCGCACGAGATACATGGCTAAAAAAAATTTTTTTTTTAATCATTTTTAATTTTAATTTAAAAAAAAAAATTTTTATAAAAAGAAACTATCTCGTGCGCACGAGCAACTTTCTCGAGATACATGTCTAAAAAAAAAATTATAAATTTTTTTTATTTTTTTTAAAATAATTTTATAAAAAGTTTCTCGTGCGCATGAGTAACTTTCTCGTGCGCACGAGATACATGTCTAAAAAAAAATATATATATAAATTTTTTCATTTTTTTCAAAATAATTTTATAAAAAGTTTCTCGTGCGCACGAGATACATGTCTAAAAAAAAAAAAAAATTATAAATTTTTTTTTTTCCCCATGTCCCTTTACTACGTAGTATTATCTTTCAACATTTTTTAAATTTTATTTATTTATTTATTATTAACATTTTTTAATTTTTTTAAAAGATAATGATATTGTTTTACATTTCTTCAAATAAATCTACTGATGCCCAAAATTAAATAATCTGTGCTCACAATACTTGATTCTCCTGCTTGAAACAAGCAACTGAGCAGCTGGATTGTGTTGCAGCAGGGACATCAATCACAGTGGAGGGAAGAAGCGAGCCGAATCGGGAGGGATTTATCTCCGTACTTTGGCTCATCAGAGATTAGCGTTGGTTTATACCATCAGAGGTGCCTTGAAGCCATATAGTGCTGACATACAGTATGACATACTTTGGAGTGAAGTACATGAAATGAATACATTAACATTAGAAGCTGCAAAGTCAAAGTAGTACAGTTCATAAAAATACCACTCAAAGTTGGACTCAAAACTTGGATCTCTAACGATCATGTGTGACATCACGCGAGACATCGCCAAATCTCATGAGACTTCAACAAATCTTAGTGACTATTTCAAAAACACCACAAAAGTGATTTTCTTTGCCTTTATGTGTGCACCACGCATGCTTTCTCCGCCCTCGCTCTCCCCGCTTCCATGTTGGCGCTGCCTCCACCATTTCTGTGTGAGTTACGTTAAATTACAACTTTTTTCCTACACTTTGAACCCTGCGGGTTATAAAAGGTGCAGCTAAATAAAGGTTGGTTTTTTTCCGCTAATGTCCATAATGTTTTTTGTTCAATAGTTTGCTTTAAACCCAAGCAGAAGACTGAAATGGTGTGTTACTGTTTGTGCTATGGCGCCATCTTTTGGACGACTTCGCTCACTGCAGGTATTGTGGGTTGAAAATGTACTTTAATCGATCAATCAAAGTTTATTTATACAGCCATTAGTCACACGTGTCTCAAAGGGCTGCACAAGTCACAACGACATCCTCAGCTCAGATCCTACTTCCTGTTTTAATGCCTTAAACTGGAAGTAAAGCCGTCCGTAGCGTTTCTGCTCGAAAGGATTCTTTATTCATCACGCCAAGCAACGTTTGTGAGTTTTACAATATAACTAAAACAATTCTTACTTACTAAACAGTCCCGTGTGTGATGTCTATTGGAATGTTTTCATGCATATCTGTACATGTTATCGTAATGTAATGACGCTAGTGGCATTAGCATTAGCTAATATGCTAACAGGTTTACTAGTGTCTGTGTTAGTAATATTAACTAACAATGGCATTCTTTTCGTATTGTTTCAGTTTTGTAAATTCACCAAAACGTCACCGTGGAGTTGTTGAATCCGTTTAGCTGATTGGAGAGCTAGCTTCCGCAGCTAGTGGGTCCATGACCATGACTTCTGTTTTGCTTGAGCATCCGTTTTACTGCCATTGTTTGGAAACAATTAAGGCATGTAAATAAACATTTACTAAATATTTTGTGTGTAAATAACTCATTTCACATCATATATACAGTATATCTGTGGCTTATAGTCCGGTGTGGCTAATATATGGAAAAATGTATTCTAAAATTTAAAAACAGTACTTTGTTTTTAATTTTATTTAGTACAAAAACAGTATTTTATTTTATTTTAGCTTTTATTTTTAGTAAGTAACAATACAAATGGTTGCTGGCTAATTTAATTAAACAATTTAAGTTACAATGTCTCATATTTAATGCATGAACTCATGTGATTAATCACAAAAAATGATGACGTTATGTATACAATGCAGCTGTATATCTATAGACACAATAACATATAAACACACTAACATATAGACACACTAACATATAGACACACTAACATATAGACACACTAACATATAGACACACTAACATATAAACACACTAACATATAGACACACTAACATATAGACACACTAACATATAGACACACTAACATATAGACACACTAACATATAAACACACTAACATATAGACACAACAACATATAGACACACTAACATATAGACACACTAACATATAGACACACTAACATATAAACACACTAACATATAGACACACTAACATATAGACCAGGGGTCACCAACGCGGTGCCCGCGGGCACCAGGTCGCCCGTAAGGACCAGATGAGTCGCCCGCGGGCCTGTTCTTAAAAAAAATAAAAATTAAAAATTAAAAAAATATATATATATATTTTTTTAAAATTAAATCTACATAGAAAAAACACAAAATACACTTTCAATCAGTGCATCAACCCAAACAACCTCCCCCATGCACACTCATCCACACCCACTCACACAAAAGGGGTTATTTCTTTCTGCTACCAATATTCTGGTTCCCACAACATAGACAACACATCTGCAAGGGCCACAGTCCCTGAACACAACATAGACAACACATCTGCAAGGGCCACAGTCCCTGAACACAACATAGACAACACATCTGCAAGGGACACAGTCCCTGAACACAACATAGACAACACATCTGCAAGGGCCACAGTCCCTGAACACAACATAGACAACACATCTGCAAGGGCCACAGTCCCTGAACACAACATAGACAACACATCTGCAAGGGCCACAGTCCCTGAACACAACATAGACAACACGTCTGCAAGGGCCACAGTCCCTGAACACAACATAGACAACACGTCTGCAAGGGCCACAGTCCCTGAACACAACATAGACAACACATCTGCAAGGGCCACAGTCCCTGAACACAACATGATTGTATAGGCTGCTGGTCCACTAACATTTTCCTTAATTACTATTTTTTATGTAATTATTTTTGTATTGTTTTACTTTCTTTTTTATCCAAGAAAATGTTTTTTATTTATTTATCTTATTTTATTTTATTTTTTAAAAAAGGGCCTTATCTTCAACAGACCAGGTTGTCAATGAAATTAGATTTGTTTAAAGGGTTTTTTAAAGCAGGCCCAGTCCAGATAATGTCCAAGTGGGACTCAGCAACACACACCTTCATTCATGTACACAGAAACAAATTAGGGAACACAACAGATTGCATATAATTTATAAACAAAATTACATTTTCAAAATAAGCATTTATGTACAGTCCAGATTATGTCCAGGTCACTCAAATGAGGGAACACAACAACAGATATCATATAATCTATAAACATAATTATACTTTCAAAATAAGCCTTTGAGGACTTCTCATCTTTTTTTTAATGTTTTTTGGCATCATTATCGTTTTCAACTATGTAACTTTCTAAAGTTAGAAAATACTGAATAAATGTTTTAAAGAACGTAATACTAAGTGAATATCTGTTTTTGGCCTTAAAAATAAACATTTTACAGAGTACTATAATTAAATTGACTAAATCATGATTGTCAATGAACTCTCCTAAAATAACAGAAACCACATTAAGCTTCATAAACAAACCAATCCTTAAACACATTTTTTCAACTTCCACCCAAAACAAAGACACAATATGACAATACCAAAACAAATGCAGGGTGGATTCAGGCTCCTGACAACAAAATGGGCAATCATCTGACTCTGTCATATTCCATAATTTTAACATTTTCCCTGTGGGTAAGAAGTTATAAATAATTTTAATTTGAAAATAACGGTTTTGCACATGGATAGTGGTTTTATAGATTAGTTTGAATATGGCATCCGATGGCAACGGGCAGTCAAAAAAGTCCTCCCATTTTCCATTTGTGTTGTATGAGGCAGCCTTCAAAGATTTCTTTATCAAATAAAAATTATATATTTTTCTATTTATTTTAGTTCCTTTTTGCCAACTACAATTTCTTATTAGAGGTTTACAAACTAATAATTTAGTAGTTCCATAATTAATTATTTGTTTTCATCTTTTCCCAATGACTCCAGTTAGTTGATAAAATGAAAAGCTTGAGCAAGCATCACCATACATAGCTCTAAATTCATCATACTTCATCATTTTACCATTCTCATTGACAAAAATGATTCCTCTTTCAAACATATTTTTCCAAAAGAAAGGCTTTCCATCTATTACAATATTAGAGTTCATCCATATTAACTGCTGCAAAATATCGTCTCTTTTTTCTGGCACATCAAATTGAAAACACCACTATGAGTGGATTGTTTCCTTTATGAACCCCGCCATGTTTCCCAGCAGACTCTCTGGGAGGGGATCACTTGTAAAAAAGGATACAATTTCTTTTGATACAGTACATGTTTTTTGTCCAACAGGACATTTGTGTACCACTTTGATTGATTGAGACTTTTATTAGTAGGTTGCACAGTGAAGTACATATTCCGTACAATTGACCACTAAATGGTAACACCCGAATAAGTTTTTCAACTTGTTTAAGTCGGGGTCCACTTAAATTGATTCATGATACAGATATATACTATCATATATACTATCGTCATAATACAGTCATCACACAAGATAATCACATTGAATTATTTACATTATTTACAATCAGGAGTGTGGAGGGGGGGTGGGGTGGGGGGGGGGGTATGGACATCAAGTAGTGGACATAGAGAGAGAGAGAGAGAGAGAGAGAGAGAGAGAGAGAGAGAGAGAGAGAGAGAGATCAGAAGGCATAAGAAAAAGAATCTGCATTTGATTGTTTACATTTGATTATTAGCAATCCGGGGAGGGTGTTAGTTTAGGGTTGTAGCTGCCTGGAGGTGAACTTTTATAGCGGTTTTGAAGGAGGATAGAGATGCCCTTTCTGTTATACCTGTTGGGAGCGCATTCCACATTGATGTGGCATAGAAAGAGAATGAGTTAAGACCTTTGTTAGTTCGGAATCTGGGTTTAACGTGGTTAGTGGAGCACCCCCTGGTGTTGTGGTTATGGCGGTCATTTACGTTAAGGAAGTAGTTTGACATGTACTTCGGTATCAGGGAGGTGTAGCGGATTTTATAGACTAGGCTCAGTGCAAGTTGTTTAACTCTGTCCTCCACCTTGAGCCAGCCCACTTTAGAGAAGTGGGTAGGAGTGAGGTGGGATCTGGGGTGGAGGTCTAGAAGTAACCTGACTAGCTTGTTCTGAGATGTTTGGAGTTTAGATTTGAGGGTTTTGGAGGTGCTAGGGTACCAGGAGGTGCATGCGTAATGGAAAAAGGGTTGAACGAGAGTTCCCGCCAGAATCCTCAAGGTGCTTTTGTTGACCAGAGAGGAAATTCTGTAAAGAAATCTCGTTCGTTGGTTAACCTTTTTGATTACCTTGGTTGCCATTTTATCACAGGAAAGGTTAGCCTCTAGAATGGAACCTAGGTAGGTGACCTCATCTTTCCTGGTGATGACACTGTCACCTACTTTTATGGTGAAGTGATTGACTCTCTTAAGTTTGATGTGGGACCCAAACAGGATGGATTCTGTTTTACCCAAGTGGATGGATAGCTTGTTGTCAGCGAGCCAGGTGCAAATTCTACAGAGCTCAGCACTGAGGATTTTCTCCACCTGTGACTTGTCCTTGCCGGATACCAGCAGGGCAGAGTCATCCGCAAACAAAAACAATTCACAGTCACATGCCGATGACATGTCGTTTATGTATATTAGGAACAGTAAAGGTCCCAATATACTGCCTTGGGGGACTCCACAGTTCACCGAGAGGGGGGGGGACACGGTGCCGTTCACCTCTACCACCTGCTCCCTCCCCTCCAAGTAAGACTGCATCCAGCTCCAAGAGGTTTTGTTAAATCCGATTGCTCTGAGCTTATCCAACAGTATAGCGTGGTTAACGGTGTCAAAGGCCTTCTGAAGGTCCAGCATGACCATGCCGCAGTATTTGCCCGCGTCCACCTCATGTTTGATGTGGTCGGTCAGATAGAGAAGGCATGTGTCAGTGGAGTGGTTAGTTCTGAAGCCGGATTGGAATTTGTACATGAGTTTATTAGTGGCAAGGTAACTATCGACCTGTTCATAAACTATTTTCTCCATTACTTTCGAAATGGAGCTGAGAATAGAAACAGGTCGGTAGTTGCCAGGTTCCAATTTGCTTCCTTTTTTAAAGAGGGGAGTTACTCTTGCTATCTTAAAATCTTTTGGTACTTGGCCTTGTGTAATTGATAGGTTTATTATGTGCGTGATGATCGGGGCAATGATGGAGGCAGAGTCCCTGAGGAATCTGGAGGGAATATTATCAAGACCGGTGGCCTTGTTAGGGTGGAGCGCGCTCAATTTTTTAAACACCTCATCAGCTGTGACCATTTCTAATTTGAAATCATTGTTGGATACTCCTAGCTTTCTGTAGAAGGCTTTAATGTGTTCTACACCAAAGTGACCAGAGTGGAGGGACAGCTTGTTGACAAGAGTTGCAGCTATGCTGGTGAAAAAGGTGTTAAGTCTGCTAGCTACCTCCATTTTGTCTGTAATGAGGGAGTCACCCTCCTTGATGCTGATGTTGGTGAGTCTTGTTTTAAGTTTCTGGCTGCAACCAGGAAGCTGGTTGTTGAGAATTTTCCAGAGCTCACGTGGCTTATTCGTGTTTTCCTCTATTTTGTCGTTAATGTAATTTTTTTTTAAGGATTTAGTCAGGTTGGTTGACTTATTTCTTAATTTATTGCATTGCTTTTTGAGAGTTGAAAGGAGTAATTTGAGGTTGATATTATTGGGTTGTTTATCTACTTCTGTTTTACATTTTTGGTATTCAGAGTATTTCCTGTCTCTGTCTTTTATGGCAGCTAATAGGTCCGGATTCATCCATGGTTCCGAGCGGGCTTTGATCCTGACTGTTTTCACGGGAGCCATGTCATTTAGTATCTTTAGGAACGCCGTTTTGAAGCGATCCCAAGCGACATCGACCAGGTTGCTCGCGAGCACAGGGGACCAGTCCCACTCATCTAATTTTAAATTGAAATTGTCATTGGAGTATTTTTTGAGTGATCTGGATTGGGCTGTTATGTGGCCATTGGCTTTAGGTTTAGCTATTTTACGGGTGCAGAAGGTTAGATAGTGGTCGCTAAGACCACAGATCATGACCCCACTATTTTTTATTTTAGGCCGGTCTGAAGTGAGAATGAGATCTATGGTTGATTGGGTGGAATCACACACCCTTGTGGGTAGCGCTATTAGCTGGGAAAGACCGTGGAGATTACAAAACTTGCTGAAGGATCTGAAGACAGGCGCATCTTTGCGTTGAATATCTGTGTTCAGATCCCCAGTTATAATTTTCTCCATGTTGTCTGTCCCCGCCAAGCATTCTTCCAAAGCCCCATAGAAATCACTCTGATTAGGGGGTCTATAAACAGTCCCTATTAGTACCGGCTTAGCATTTTTAAATTTGATTTCCGCCCACACAGATTCCAGGTTATTGTGGTTAAGATCAGTGCAAGTTATGTATTTAATATCCTGGTGAATATACATACAAACGCCCCCACCGTGTTTATTCCTATCCTTTCTGATAACCGAAAAGTTTTGTATTTCTATCTCTGAATCAGAAATACTTTGATCAAATTTGGTTTCAGAGAAACACAAGATTTTTACCTTCGTGTTGAGGAACATTTCTCTGATTTGGTCGAGTTTGGCTCCAGAGAGGCTGTTCACATTAAGGTGGATGATGTGTAGTCCACTGGAACCAAAAAGAGCATCAGAGTCCGCTGTGTTGTGGTACTGACCAGAAAAATTGTTGGTTATTATTGCTGTTGCAGTTGAAGAGCAAGGAGAGAGAGGAGAGAGAGGCATATTGATCGTCCTCCAGGTGAAGGGGGAGGGAGAGAAAGGGGGAGGGGAGGGAGAGGGAGGAGGAGGCCAGGTAGGGTTGCTGGGGGATGGGTTGGGTTTCCTTTTGGCGGGCTTTTTTGAAGACAAAGAGAATAACGAAAATGTTTGTGTAAAGGCGCCTCTAAATCCTGTGTATGGCGCGTCCTCGGCCGTCCGGGACCGGGGAGAGGTCGCGTGGACCCCCGCCATCTCGTGCAGTTCCCCGCAATCACCGATGTCTGGGTCGCCGTCCACCGCAGCCGCCGCGTCGTTCACCGCCGCTGAGTCGCTGCCTTCTCTGATGACTGGGTCGTCCTCCACCGCCGCCGCCGAGCCTCCGACCGTGTCGATGAACGGGGCGAAGTCCTCCGCCGAGCCGCCGACCGCAGGAGCACAGGTGAGCTTGAGCTGAGACGAGCCGGTAGCCGAGTTAGCTTCGATGGCGACGCTAGCAGTAGCATTGCTAGTCTTCGCCAGTCGGGACAACATTAACCGTGTTGTTGCAGGTCCAGGGTTGAGTACTCAATGTTTAAATACATCTTTGGAACAATTGATGCTTTTAAAGACAGACACATAGCTTCAAGGTTGAGAAGTTTCAGGCCCCCATATTCATACTCTTTGTACAAAACCTTTCTTTTAATCTTTTCTGGTTTGCCGTTCCAGACAAAATCGAAGACCCTCCGCTCATAAATCTTAAAAAAGTTTTGTGATGGAGCTGGTAATGACAAAAACAAATAAATAAATTGAGGAATAATTAACGAGTTGGCAATAGACATTTTACCATACAATTTTAGGGATTTCCCTTTCCATAATTGCATAATTTTGTCCAGCTTTCTTAGTCGATTATCATAATTTACTGAGCCTAGATCTTCCAGATTTTCTGGGACAACAACACCAAGTATGTTAACTGGTCCATCTGTCCACAAAACAGGCACTTTGCATTCCATTCGAAAGGACGTTCCCTTTAGATTTCCGATCCTTAACATTTTACATTTATCATAATTAAGCTTAAGGCCAGATTGCTGTGAAAATATGTCCAAAAGATTAAGAAGGTTCCGCAAACAATGAGGAAAAATCTTATCTTTGTGAATCAGCCTTTTCTGACATGAACTTCATCAAGAACAAACACAGAACACGCCTCACTGATGCACATCTGCAAGACTCACTCAGAGTTGCAGTGTCAAGTTACACACCAGAGTACAACACACTAGTTAACAGCATGCAATGCCAGGCTTCCCACTAACTGACAAAGAAACAGATAACAGATTTGGTGTCCAGTTCAAAGTGTGACATGATTTTAAAATTTGAGAGTTGACTTTTGTATTTGACATGAGTTATTATTTGTACAAACATGGTGCAAAGTAATTCATGATTTGTTCAAAAATGTTAGTGGCTAGCTAGTTAAAATGGGATATTGTGATTTCACAAGACTGTCTTAGAAGTGATCATTTGAAAATGTTCAATTTGAAAAATGTGCACTTAGAGAAAATATAAAAATAAAGTGTTGCATATTGATATTTATCTGTTTCTATATATATTTATTGTGAGAAATCATTAAGATGATCAGTGTTTCCACAAAGATAAATATCATTAATTATTAATAATAACAGAGTTAAAGGTAAATTGAGCAAATTGGCTATTTCTGGCAATTTATTTAAGTGTGTATCTAACTGGTAGCCCTTCGCATTAATCACTACCCAAGAAGTAGCTCTTGCTTTCAAAAAGGTTGGTGACCCCTGATATAGACACAATAACATATAGACACACTAACATATAGACACACTAACATATAGACACAATAACATATAGACACAATAACATATAGACACAATAACATATAGACACACTAACATATAGACACAATAACATATAGACACAATAACATATAGACACAATAACATATAGACACACTAACATATAGACACAATAACATATAGACACAATAACATATAGACACACTAACATATAGACACAATAACATATAGACACAATAACATATAGACACAATAACATATAGACACACTAACATATAGACACAATAACATATAGACACAATAACATATAGACACACTAACATATAGACACAACAACATATAGACACACTAACATATAGACACACTAACATATAGACACCATAACATATAGACACAATAACATATAGACACAATAACATATAGACACACTAACATATAGACACAACAACATATAGACACACTAACATATAGACACAGTAACATATAGACACACTAACATATAGACACACTAACATATAGACACACTAACATATAGACACAATAACATATAGACACAATAACATATAGACACACTAACATATAGACACAACAACATATAGACACACTAACATATAGACACAATAACATATAGACACAATAACATATTGTAAGGAAGGGATAGTAGTTCTTTTAGAGTTGGGACACGATGGACAGATTCCGGCCAGAGAATCCTTTAATCATCTTTATTGCTGACAGGTAGATGTGAATGTGTGTGGTTTTGTGTGTGTATGTGTGTGTGTGTGTGTGTGTGTGTGTGTGGTATTTAGTCGTCAACGCACACAAGGCTGGCTGCCACCACTGATTGAAACCGGCTATTCTGACAAAGACGTGCTTTAAAGGGGAAATGACGTCACAGATTGACCTATCAACCTAAATGCATAGGAACATTACAAAACTGGTTAAAGGCACACAATAGGCTTTCGTACACAGCCGCCCCCAACTGTCCGTATGGCAGTTGAAACTAGAAGAAAGTCTATGAGGTAGTGTCCTCGTCATCAAGAGGTGGAAGCATGATCAGTCGGGCGACTGGGCGAAGGTAGGTGCGATTCTTCACTTGTATTCTGGCAGTCCAGACCCGTCCATCTGCTCCTGGATGTGTCTGAGTGATCCGTCCTACAGGCCACGATCCTCGGGGGAGTTGAGGATCCACTATCAAGACAACTTGACCAGCCAAAAGGGTCTTGCCATCGTTCCTCCACTTGTTACGTTCTTGCAGAAAATCCACGGCGGAAGGTGGGGATGAAGCACCAGCAACAGCCGCCCCATGAAGGGAGCTAGCTGTCTCTTGTAGAAGCTGTTTCCATGTGGAGAACTTACTGAAATCAGTAAGCTGAGTGGATGAAGCACAGGAAATAGTTCCAACGAAGGCGGATTTCCTCAGCTCTGTGGCATCCGGTTCCAGGTCAGATGTAGGCAAATTGGGCCACTCATTTTCTGGCAGGTAAAGGAAGTGCGGGCCCTTATTCCAGCGGTGCTCTTGGATCATTTCCCAGGTTGACCACTTGTCAAGGAGATCTGCAGGCTGGATCTGGTCGTCCCAGCCAAGGTTGGACTTCCACATATCTTGGATGAGCACCTTACACCGAGTGGTAAATGGTACAATGAATCCTAGGGGGTCATAAAGCTTGGCCAGGACACTGTAGACATTTCGAAGAGTGGCAGCTGATGATTCTGTTGTGTGACGCTTGAAACTCAGAGTGTCATTCAAACAATCCCAGCATAGTCCAAGAGTGGGTTCGTGGAGGTAATCACTTGCTTTGGATAACCACAGCTCACTAGTTGCTGATCGTGCATCAGGTGGTAGATGGGCCACAACTTCTGGCATGTTGCTAGCCCACTGTCGGATCTCGAAACCTCCCTTGCTAAGAAGTTCACGCAGAGTGTCAATTAGAGCTTTGGCTTCTTCAACCTTACTCAGACTGTGGAGGCAATTGTCCACATAGGAGTGCTCAACCACTTGCATGAGCAGAGAGTCTGGTGGCTCATAGTCCCTGACGTGCTGCTGTAAGGCGTACACTGCACAACAGGGGCTGCAGGTTGTTCCGAAAGGTAGGACCTGCCATTCAAAGATCTGCGCTCTAGATTCCCTGTCCATGTTCCGCCACAGGAATCGAAGGAGTGGTTTATCATGGTCAAGTAAGCGGATCTGGTGAAACATTGACTTGATATCCCCGCTTATGGCTATTGCATGACATCGGAACCGCAAGAGGACTCCAATCATAGTAGGGCCCAACGTTGGTCCAGGGAGGAGATGATCATTCAAAGACTGGCCATTGTAGGAGAAAGAACAGTTGAAGACCCCTCTGTCTTTCCCATTGTGGTGCACCATATGATGTGGTACGTACCACGACTCAGTACTCTTTGCTGCCTCCTCTGAAGGAATCTCAGCAACGTATCCTGTTTTGATAAGTTTGTCCATCTCTCTACGATAAGAGGTTGCAAGGTGAGGGTCTTTGGCCAACCTGCGTTCAATGCTGCGCAAGTTTGGCATTACAGCATCTGAGGGTGCACATAGCATAGTGCTTGGCTGGCGACGTAACAGGGGTGTCGCGTAGCGCTGGATACCATCAACAGGTACACGCTTAGAGTCAGTCTGTAAAAGAGAGAGACCTTGTTGGTCTTGCTTGGAACGAGATGCAATCTTCTCGCTGACGTAAGGGAGAGTATCGATCTGCCAGAGACGTTCCACATTCTTGAAAAGTTCGGTATATGGGGATTCAGTGGTAACGTGCAGACAGGAAGGCTGATGGGAAGATGCATAAATCACAGACGGACCTTGTAGGGACCAGCCTAGGTTGGTACAGACTGCTATGGGGCCGCCAGATGGGCCTGCTCGCACCGGCTCTGTAGGAGCAAGAAGCTGGGACATATCAGAACCTATGAGGAGTAGCGGTTGCGCTCTATGGATAGGCAGCAAAGGAAGGTCTTTGAGGTGCTCGTAGCGTTTTTGGAGGGCCGCTACTGGATATGTGTGCTGAGATAGGCTCAGATTCTCAGCTGTGAAGGCATTTTTAATCCAATACTTCTTGCTTGGCTTGAAGATGGGGGAGACGTGAAGGCTGACTGACGAACCATTGAGCACTTTCACTTCTTGTTGAACAGTTCTCAGGTGAAGGGTTTCAGGATGCTTAGCAAGTTGTAGTTGCTCTACTGCATAGGGGAGGATGAGTGTTCTCTCAGAACCATCATCGAGCACAGCAAATGTCTCTAGAGTGCGGTCTCCATTTTGTAGGAGCACTTTAACAACTTTCAGCAAAACTCTTTGAGGGCTTTGAGGCTGTTCCAGGTAGACTGTGGGTTTTTGGTTACTCATCATCAGGACTTGTTGAGATGACTCTTGGATCGTGTCATGCAGTACTGTGAGGTGCGTCTCTTTGCATAATTTACAAGGGCGTTTAAGCGTACATGCTGCAGCTTTGTGGCCACGACCGCACTTCCAACATCTGTTACCTTCTTGGATCCACTTATTGATCTCACTGGTATTCAGTTTCTTGAAGTCCAGGCATGAGTTGAGGTAATGTTCCTTACTGTTGCAAAATGGACAATAAGGACTAGGTTTAAAGGGTTTTGACTTTGTCAGATTGGTGCTCTGGCTGCTACCAGTTTCACCAGAACATAAGAGAATTGATGCTGTCCTTTGTTTGGGCCATGGACTATTATAATCCCTCTTGGCAGGAGGAGGCCCCGGGTTGTAGAGGTGAGTGACTCGGCTGGCGAGGCGCTTAGCTTGAGCTTTAACTTGAAGCCAGGATGCCAGGTCGGGCAGGGTGTAAGTTTGGTTGGTACCTGGCTGTAGAATGCCTCGACAAAGACAGTATTCCATAAATCCGTCTCGGTGAGCAGGAGGCATTTTACTTATGAGGCGGTCAACGTGAGAACCACATTTGAGCTCGCATCCAAGGGGTCCCTCTAAAGTCCGCAGCATACCAACTAAGGTCTGAACTGAGAGAGCAAAGGTGTCGAAAGCTTCTGCATCCCCCACTCTGATGGCTGGTGAGTTCAGGATAGCTCCTAGTTCACTCTGTACTAGTTGTCTAGGCTGGCCATATTTGTCTTGTAGAGCCCCTAGCGCAGCCGTGTACGGGTTTGGGTCATACATGAATGACTTGGCTAACTGCAGAGCGTTAGGGAGTTTGAGCTGATTTAGTAGAACTTGATATTTATATTGCTCGCTGAGGTGAGGATGACTATTCATCAAGTTCTCTAGCGCCATCTTGAGTAGGGCGAAATCAC